>NC_134696.1:20681972-20969472 GCF_050947455.1 Rhinoderma darwinii
CTTTAAACACTCTATTCAGTGGTTCCTCCGTTTTATCTGGGTAAACATTAGGCAAGGGCTTCTTTTCAAACCACAATTATCGCACTGTCTCCTAGCAGTAGATTCTACTTCTCACAGCAGAGGGTTTGTTACAGTTGTATCCAGTGTACTAGATGCATCGATTTTGCAACATTGTGTGTACACTCATTCCAGTGCTGATGGGTATTTTGGCTGCAATCACAATCAAGTATTTGGCGCCGGTTCGGCACTACTCGGCGCTTGTGGGGTCTGTCCTATTATGTCAACCCAACTGAATGTCCCCTCTATAACACAGGACACTGATTTAGCTTGTGTCCGCTCCGACAACAGCCAATTAGATATGGAGACGGCTGCGTTTCTCTGGCTTTGTGCAACATATGGTGTATACAGCTCTTCTTGTGGGGCACAAATCAGAAAATTAACCGTAAAAATCAGAATTAGTAATGGTCAGCACTGGTGTGAAAAGATGATCAATTAATGTGTCAGGATCGTGCAGCCCCTTCCTCAGTCTCTGGTCATTGCATCTATATCTGACGTAAAGCCACCAATACAGACAACCTTTAAGATCAGGCGAACCCTTGGTGACCCTACACACCAATATATAAACAGCCAGGGGCGGACATACCGTATGTGCCACTTGTGCAGCCCACCTGTGCAGTCCCTTAGGGGGACCCACTGCCACCTTAAAAGCATCTTTTTAGTGTCTATCACAAGTAGGACTGAGATAATGACAATGGCTCATAGTAATTGGTGGATTATTAGGGCGGGTGCACTACGGTGAGCTGTTGGAGGGCAAGGGGTTCATATACTCTTCTTGCACTAAGGTCCTCTGCTGTCTGTGTCCACCCCTGGTTTCAGACAAAGGTCTTATGACCGAGGCACATCAACCCACCCTGCTTATTGCTGTGTAAAGTGAACTGTTTGGCTAATTAATATATATTTTTGCTATTTAATGCCGTTGTCCCTGTCCTTATGCCCCTTTTAGGGCATATGGGCATCATAGAAGAAGTTCCTGCTCAAGATCCCTATTAGCCAGAAGAAAAAGCCACTGCAAAGAGCAGCTTCAACTCTGGAGGACTCTTCTGACCATGTGTTATTGTAACGTCCGTGGTCGCTGACCACGAACTCCTTCCATTCAGTCGGCGCCCTTCTCTCCAGAGATGTCTGCACATACGGCCGTCCTGTTCCACAGTGACCACCAAGGTGCGCTCGCGAGCTCAGTCCAGACTTAAGAAGTCAAAGCGTACGCAGGTGGGAGATAGAGCTGATTGCTCCCAGAGCACCCTGGGCTATAAGAAGGTCCCAGCCCCATCCTCCCATGCCTGAGCGTTGTTTGTCGTATTCTAGTTTGTCTATGCAAATGGTCTCCTAGTGTCTTCCAGTTCCCAGTGTTTCCTGTATCCTGTATCCCGTGCTATCCTGGTCAAGTGCCGTGCTGAGCTATAGTCGTGCTATATACCACGCCTGTCCTGCTACTCCACGCCTGACGCCTGCCTGTTGCCTAGTCCCAGCCAAGCCTGCCTTGCTACTGTCCGAGCTGCCACAGGTACCCTATACAAACTATAGACTGTTGGCCAGCTGCCATACCGCCAAGGCGGTACGGTCCAGTGGGTCCACGAACCCAATGTGACAGTTATATTTATTTGAATTGGCATCATGTAATACTAAATTTCTCCAGTAGTGGCCGCTGCAGGAGAAGTGTGCCTAATCTGCAATGATCGCCAGTAGATCCTCATTTAGAGTTGGGGTTGTCCAGATGGGACAACGCATTTAAGGATCAATCTTTGTTTTGTGGTTAGGCATAACGGCTCAGGGGTTGCTCTCTTGTAGCAATAGGATCATGGGGTGCAATCTGACCATGGTCACATCTGCATGGAGTTGTATGCTCTGTGTGGGTTTCCACTTATATTTCCAAGAAATACTGATAAATAACTTGGTCAATTGGCCCTAGAGTGTATGTGTGGTCCTGGAGAGTTGGTATTGGAGCCCACTAGGGACCGGTAGTGAGTCAAGAGGATATATTTTATGTAAAGCACTGCAGGGTATTTTAGTGGTGTGTATATATAGGGTACCTCAATATATTAAAGGGGATTTCCTGTTAGGAAAGGACCAGATAACGCATTGACCAACTATACAGTCCTCAAACTTGAAGTAAATAATGAATTCACTCATTGACTTTGGACTGGGAAATTTTTAGATTGATGAATTCATGAGATATCTCATCTATATTGGGGAGCAGAGGGCATTATATGGTGCACACATATATAGCTTTTCCACCAGGGCCCAGCGGGGTCTGCAACCTCTGCTGCAGAAGGGGGCGCAACTGGTCCTGGTGACCTGGACACCCGGAGTTGGCACCCTAGATCCCAAACTTTGTGCTGAACCTATAGAAAAAGGAATCTGCGCAGGATGCAGCTATATTACTTAGTTTATTGGCCATCCTCCTTATAAACATTTTATTTGGGCACTGTATGATTGCATTATTTGGGCACTATATGGCACACCATAACGGAGGATCATCAATAGAAGGTACTGCACAGGGCACCATCCAACCTAAGGCCAACTCTGGGGCCAAGAACATTCAAGTTATGTCTTTGTGCTATGGCAGAAGTAGGTGAGAAATAAAATGACATTGATTGCACTTTATTATGATTATTATTGTTATTATGTTTATTTACATATGATAAGGTATTACATTCATGAATTTACAACCATTCATCATTTCTTATTCAACCTATACATCTGTTGTCACCTCAGCACCAGCTTTATTAAGAAACCACCGTCTGTACAATATTGAGGAATAAACATGGATCTCAATATCATCACCAGGGTCTCCAGCATGCATTTGTTGGTAGCTGGCATGGGTTTGAAGAAGAGGAAGACGAAGGAGAAGGAGAAGAGAAAGAGAAGAAGGAGGAGAAGAAGAAGAAAGAGGAGAGGAAGAAGAAGAAAAAGAATACGGAGAAGGAGAAGGAGGAGAAGAAGAAAGAGGAGAAGAAGAAGAAGAAGACGGAGAAGAAGAAAGAGAAGAAGGAGAAGAAGAAGATGGAGAAGAAGAAGAAGGAGGAGAGCTTGTTACATGTATAGGTTGGTTTAAGACCTGTTGACTTCTTCTGTCCTCATTTGGTTCTTCACTTAATATTGTGCTACAAGTTGATGTATTCCCTTGATTGTTTCCGGTTTTCAGGTTCCTCGTGCCATATTCCATTGAGTGATGACTTGGGTTTAATAGTTTTGAGTCCCCAGACATTGTAGGACCTGGTAGGACATGAACATTTTGAATGTGGCCATCATGAGTTTGAAGATCAATGACAGTGAGGTGATCAACAAGCATCTTTCCAAATTTCTCTTGTGAAGTCTTTGTTCTTATTATACAAGCTCTGAGTTTGTTCAGACAGCCTTTGAATCCTTCTTTATACTCAATGATCCCTTCTTGATCCACAAGAGCTATCTCTGCAATTGGAAGATACATTAGCACTTCATTGGACTAACCAGTAAATGAAGGTCATCTTGTCATAAATAAAGATACAAGATAACAGATATCATTGTCCTGATAACAAGGCATGACATATTCTCAATGTTATCTTGAGTATTATATATATATATTCTTGATTCCCCCAATCTCCTAAAAACAAACAAATATGTTATGTTGTTGCTTTAAAGATGTCTATCTCCATTCTAAGTCTTAAAGAGGCTCTGTCACCAGATTTTGCAACCCCTATCTGCTATTGCAGCAGATAGGCGCTGCAATGTAGATTACAGTAACGTTTTTATTTTTAAAAAACGAGCATTTTTGGCCAAGTTATGACCATTTTTGTAGTTATGCAAATGAGGCTTGCAAAAGTCCAAGTGGGTGTGTTTAAAAGTAAAAGTCCAAGTGGGCGTGTTTAAAAGTAAAAGTCCAAGTGGGCGTGTATTATGTGCGTACATCGGGGCGTTTTTAATACTTTTACTAGCTGGGCGCTCTGAAGAGAAGTAACATCCTCTTCTCTTCAGAACGCCCAGCTTCTGACAGTGCAGATCTGTGACGTCACTCACAGGTCCTGCATCGTGACGGCCACATCGGCACCAGAGGCTACAGTTGATTCTGCAGCAGCATCAGCTTTTGCAGGTAAGATCGACTTACCTGCAAACGCTGATGCTGCTGCAGAATCAACTGTAGCCTCTGGTGCCGATGTGGCCGTCACGATGCAGGACCTGTGAGTGACGTCACAGATCTGCACTGTCAGATGCTGGGCGTTCTGAAGAGAAGAGGATGTTACTTCTCTTCAGAGCGCCCAGCTAGTAAAAGTATTAAAAACGCCCCGATGTACGCACATAATACACGCCCACTTGGACTTTTACTTTTAAACACACCCACTTGGACTTTTGCAAGCCTCATTTGCATAACTACAAAAATGGTCATAACTTGGCCAAAAATGCTCGTTTTTTAAAAATAAAAACGTTACTGTAATCTACATTGCAGCGCCGATCACATGCAATAGCAGATAGGGGTTGCAAAATCTGGTGACAGAGCCTCTTTAAGATGGCCATAGACATGAGATACCTGGACAGCTTTCTCCTTCTTCTACTCAGGGATAAGTGACCACCAGCCACATCTGGCACCACTTATCTTTTAGGAACAATAGGATCAGATAGGTTGATATTCAGTTAGTCTAATCTATATTTCCCCCAAAGGCTGGCTTCATAGAATGGTCCACCAGTAACCATAGACATGAGATTGTCAATGGTACCACAGACAAAATTCTTATGTTTATGGCCAGCATCACTCTCATTGCCCACTAACCTCTATCTCCAGATCCCTCTTCCATCTACTCTTTCTTATTAAGTTTTTAATTTCTTGATGAACTTACCTTCTTGTCTCATACTGAGCAGATCCTCAATGTGTTTAACAGTCAGCTCCAAGATATCTGCTTTCTCCAGCTTTCTCTTCCTCACCTGGTCAGAAACACAATTCAGGTCAATTGCAGATCAATATTCCCAAGATTAGTATCGTATAATAACATGATGAAGGTCAATATCCAAGTCTTATCTAGAACGCCTTATAACACAATCCAGGTTCATGATCCGGAGCATCTTTTGACATGGCTTTGGTGAAATCTCTAGCGCTAGACTGATATATCAGGTTCTAGAGCTAGAAAATCTTATCACCTAATCATGGTCAATAATCCAGAACAAGAGCATGATATCATAACACAACAAAGATCAATGATTGCTAGGTTATCCTATACACAAAATATGGCTGTGATCCAAAACTATTGTCTTGTATTATAACACAATGATCTAGAGGTAGAACATGATATTATAACACAATTTAAAGTCAAATATGTACAGAGCTAGAACATAAAACAATGGGGCAGATTTATTAATATTTAGACATCTTAGAACTAGAACAGATGCACCAAATTTATCACAATGGCTCATACTGTACGATACATTTGGCGCATCTAAAGACACTTTTGTATAACTTTTTGCTACCTCTTGGTTGGTTTACTTTAGACCAACGTTTTTTGCCAACATTTTGGTGCAATGTGGCGCATTTCAAGCCATACCCCCTTTCCACTAGGCCTTGCCCCTTTTTAAGTGAGGTACAAACCGTGAGAAACAGAGGTAATAAATCTGGGGAACGACTTGTACAGCAGATCTCAGCCTGAATTCTGACACTTTTTGAATAGTAAATCTGCCCCAATGATCCCAATTCTCCAGATTACTTTACTTTACACAATGTAGGTCAAGGCTCCAAAACTTATAACGCCATTATCTCGAGCTAGAACATCTTATTATAACACAGTATATGCCAATGATCCCTGGAGCATATTATACACAGTCACCGAGAGCTAGAACATGTTATTATAAGGACAATGATCCCTATTACATAGGTTTTCTTCTACACAATGTAGAAGATCCTAAACTTTCACATTGTATTATAACAAGATGATCCGGAGGTAGAACATGATATTATAACACAATGTAAGTCAATTCAGAGCTAGATCATGTTATCATAGCCCAAGTATACAGATCACGTTATCGCAACACAATAAAGATCAATGATCCCTATTTCCTAGGTTATGTAGGAAAGTCAATGATCCCTATTTCCTAGGTTATGTAGGAAAGTCAATGATCCCCATTTCCTAGGTTATGTAGGAAAGTCAATGATCCCTATTTCCTAGGTTATCTAAGGAGGTCAATGATCCTTATTTCCTAGGTTGTCTAGGAAGGTCAATTATCCCTATTCCCTAGGTTATCTAGGAAGGTCAATGATCCCTATACCCTAGGTTATCTAGGAAGGTCAATGATCCCTATACCCTAGGTTATCTAGGAAGGTCAATGATCCCTATTCCCTAGGTTATCTAAGGAGGTCAATGATCCTTATTTCCTAGGTTGTCTAGGAAGGTCAATTATCCCTATTCCCTAGGTTATCTAGGTGTGAAGGATTTGCCTGACACAGCTTCTGTGTAGACGCCTGTGGTTAATCAGCCTGCATCTGTTCCTAGGTCTGCTAGAGTGACTCAATCTGCTACCACTCAGTCTGGTAGGCTGAGGGGTGGGAGAGCCTATCGCAGCCTGGCCAGACGGTTCTAGCTCCCGCCCTTGGTCTACTTATACCTTCATTTGCTGCTTGTCCTTTGCCTGTGATTCTCGTTTCCTGGCTCTGCTGTTCCTGCTGTTACCATTGACCTCTGCTTCATATTGACCCTGGCTTGACTGACTATTCTCCTGCTCTGCATTTGTTACCACGTACTCTCCTGGTTTGACTCGGCTCTTCCACTACTCTGTTGCTCACGGTGTTGCCGTGGGCAACTGCCCCACATTAGTTTGCTTTTGTGTTCCCTTGTCTTGTTTGTCTGTCGTGCACATATTGAGCGTAGGGGCCGTTGCCCAGTTGTACGCCGTCGACTAGGACGGGCTTTGCAAGTAGGCAGGGACTGAGTGGCGGGTAGATTAGGGCTCACCTGTCTGTCTCCCTATCCAGACATTACACTAGGAAGGTCAATGATCTCTATTCCCTAGGTTATCTAGGAAAGTCAATTATCCCTATTTCCTAGGTTATTTAGGAATGTCAATCTAGGAAAGTCAATGATCCCTATTTCCTAGGTTATCTAGGAAGGTCAATGATCCCTATTCCCTAGGTTATCTAAGAAGGTCAATGATCCCTATTTCCTAGGTTATCTAGGAAGTTCAATGATCCCTATTCCCTAGGTTATCTAAGAAGGTCAATGATCCCTATTCCCTAGGTTATCTAAGGAGGTCAATGATCCTTATTTCCTAGGTTGTCTAGGAAGGTCAATTATCCCTATTCCCTAGGTTATCTAGGTGTGAAGGATTTGCCTGACACAGCTTCTGTGTAGACGCCTGTGGTTAATCAGCCTGCATCTGTTCCTAGGTCTGCTAGAGTGACTCAATCTGCTACCACTCAGTCTGGTAGGCTGAGGGGTGGGAGAGCCTATCGCAGCCTGGCCAGACGGTTCTAGCTCCCGCCCTTGGTCTACTTATACCTTCATTTGCTGCTTGTCCTTTGCCTGTGATTCTCGTTTCCTGGCTCTGCTGTTCCTGCTGTTACCATTGACCTCTGCTTCATATTGACCCTGGCTTGACTGACTATTCTCCTGCTCTGCATTTGTTACCACGTACTCTCCTGGTTTGACTCGGCTCTTCCACTACTCTGTTGCTCACGGTGTTGCCGTGGGCAACTGCCCCACATTCGTTTGCTTTTGTGTTCCCTTGTCTTGTTTGTCTGTCGTGCACATATTGAGCGTAGGGGCCGTTGCCCAGTTGTACGCCGTCGACTAGGACGGGCTTTGCAAGTAGGCAGGGACTGAGTGGCGGGTAGATTAGGGCTCACCTGTCTGTCTCCCTATCCAGACATTACACTAGGAAGGTCAATGATCTCTATTCCCTAGGTTATCTAGGAAAGTCAATTATCCCTATTTCCTAGGTTATTTAGGAATGTCAATCTAGGAAAGTCAATGATCCCTATTTCCTAGGTTATCTAGGAAGGTCAATGATCCCTATTCCCTAGGTTATCTAAGAAGGTCAATGATCCCTATTTCCTAGGTTATCTAGGAAGTTCAATGATCCCTATTCCCTAGGTTATCTAAGAAGGTCAATGATCCCTATTCCCTAGGTTATCTAAGAAGGTCAATGATCCCTATTCCCTAGGTTATCTAGGAAGGTCAATGATCCCTATTCCCTAGGTTATCTAGGAAGGTCAATGATTCCTATTTCCTAGGTTATCTAGGAAGGTCAATGATCCCTATTCCCTAGGTTATCTAGGAAGGTCAATGATCCCTATTCCCTAGGTTATCTAGGAAGGTCAATGATCCATATTCCCTAGGTTATCTAGGAAAGTCAATGATCCCTATTCCCTAGGTTATCTAGGAAGGTCAATGATCCCTATTCCCTAGGTTATCTAAGAAGGTCAATGATCCCTATTTCCTAGGTTATCTAGGAAGTTCAATGATCCCTATTCCCTATGTTATCTAGGAAGGTCAATGATCCCTATTCCCTAGGTTATCTAGGAAAGTCAATGATCCCAATTCCCTATGTTATCTAAGAAGGTCAATGATCCCTATTCCCTAGGTTATCTAAGAAGGTCAATGATCCCTATTCCCTAGGTTATCTAGGAAAGTCAATGATCCCTATTCCCTAGGTTATCTAGGAAGGTCAATGATCCCTATTCCCCTATTCCGTAGATTATCTAGGAAGGTCAATGATCCCTGATTCCTAGATTATCTAGGAAGGTCAATGATCCCTATTTCCTAGGTTATCTAGGAAGGTCAATGATCCCTATTTCCTAGGTTATCTAGGAAGGTCAATGATCCCTATTTCCTAGGTTATCTAGGAAGGTAAATAATCCCTATTCTCTCGGTTATCTAGGAAGGTCAATGATCCCTATTCTCTAGGTTATCTTATACACAATACAAACTGTTTTACCTTGTGAGTTATGTTTTGGCATCTTATACACAATGTAGAGCTGGATCCAAACCCATTATATTATATTATAACACAACGATCCATATCTGGAACATGACATTATGATACAACGTGGATCAATGATCCAAAATCCAACATTTATTGACCCATTACCCTCCATTTATTTACTACTGTAATGCTTTTCTAGTAAGGTCTTCAGTTGCTCCAAGGAATTGTTAATCCTTTCTTCTCCATAAGGGGCTTGGACATCTAGAGGGAAGGACAGAGTTATATCCACCCTCTTGCTGAAATGATCTTATTCCAGTATTACATAGGGCAGCAGTTGATATCCTACCTTGTGTAGTGCCAGCGTCCCCCTCTTATATCCCACCAGTAACGGATTAGTCAGCACTAAGCAGCTCCGTTCCCTCCACTTTATCTGTACTCTCTTAGGGACTCTTTGCATTTCAATGACACCTTCTGTAAAAGAAAAAAAGTCTTTCTGGTCCACTCATGCAGAAACACACATTACTGTACAATGAGGACGGCCAAACACCGAGCCCCCGGCATACAATACAGTATCTTTGTGCGGCACATTCAATACTGGTACCTTCTTATGTGGCAGAGCAGCCTTTTGGCACCCTTTGGGATCAGGGCTCGGGTAGAGCCAAGTTTGTCTGTATATTATTCCAATTTTCTATGTCAATAATCAAATCTGGTTGACAAAGTTGTCAGGCAGTAAGGGGGGAAATCCAGCATTAAATTCAGTGTATAAAGTTACTGAGAAAGGAGAGGGGAAACAGGAGGAGAGAGCAGGGGCTATGCATTATTATGATGCCTGGGTGACTCTGTGACTAAACAAGGAGGTGTATTAAGCAATATTTCTTAATGGGGTATTTTCCCCTCAGACGTTATTGGCATAATAACAGGATATGCTATAAATGTCGGATAGGTGCGTGTCCCACCTCTGGGAGCTGCATGTAACCGGGGAACAGGGGTACTCCAGCAACCCCACCCCCACATCCTTCTTGGACAATATTCATGCACTGTAATGTAGAGCAATAACTATTTTGGCCCATGAAGAAGATATGCCAGGGAGCAGGGTGAGGTTTGACAACTTTATTCACACAGTTTTTATGCAAGTAGATGTCAGTTGGCTAGCTGAGGACCAACTATAAAGAAGAAATAGTCAAAGATCACATCTGCTAATCCCTCCAAATGTGATCTGTTCGAGTTACATTTGGTTATATTCCATGATTGTGCAAGTTCAGCATAAATCTTATATTCAGTAGTGCCCTCTGCTGGCCGGGCGCTTCAACTATTTCTTATTATGGAGCGCCTAGCAAGAAAGGGTGACTCTTCTCCAAGATTTCTGGATCTTCATTCGATCCATCATATAAACAACATGTGTAACCACAAATAATATTTTTATATTTGTGCACCCCCAATTATCATACATTGTAGACCTTTAAATGTCTCTAACATGTCAGCACCAAAATCTTGCCTTTTTTTTTTTTTTTTTTTTTTACCCAGAATCACTAGATTATCCATTTTCCTTGACAAACAATCTTGTGATTCCGGCAAAAAAAAAGACTAAAAGATTTCATCATTAAAGGGTTATTCCAGCTGAGGATAGTAATTACTCACAACCATGGCTAAAATGAGGGAACCCAGTGCACCCCACCAGCGCATCCTCGGTGGAGCCGGCGATCATTATGGGGCTGTGCCGAACATACGGTCACTCCATACAACTCTATGGGAGGTACGGAAACAGTCGATCCATCCTTTGACTTGTGTCAAGTTTTGTTTCTGGTCTTGGTCTTGATCTATCAAGTTGTTAAGAATCCTATTCAGCTGTGTCTTAGTTATATCTGAGTCTGGGAAAGCTGGGTCATCAGAGGCGCTACGTGAAGCTCTGGGACCGCAATGCGAAATCTGTATCAAGGCCCCCAACATACCATGTGCCATTTATAATACTGGGGTCTTCTTATAAGGCAGCGGGGTCTTCTCCAACTGCTACCTCTGACCCCGTAGAGCGACTTTGGGCCTCGATCTACTAATGTTTCTGGTTTTTTTTAGGAGGGAGTAGTCTTTTTTTAGAAGGCTTTACTGCTAGGTTGTCTGATGGTGGCCCCCTGTCATGGTGGGCCTAGGTGTACTGCCCCTTTAATAAGTCAGTCCTGCCCAGTATTGTATAGAAAGTTCTATTAGGGTTGATAGATAATGCACTTCTTCTAATCTGGGCCGTGACCTTAAAAAGTAAATTTCAAGAATTGCGGATCAGCTTAAAATCCTCCGTCAAATTGCAGCTAATGTGCCTGGTCATGGTATGGGTGGGCTCCAGAACGAGGCAGCAGACCCCTCCAGCACGGCTATTCAGCCCTCCTTTCTTGGTTCATGTTTTCTTTCCTCCAGGATCCAAGTCCTCACAAAATCCCAATTTTCTGCCTCTAATTCCCGCAGCCGCCCATCTTTAGCCCAAACCTTCATGCTACATTGTCCGGCCTATAATTACTGCCCGGCCGAATAACTTGATCACAACTCACCGGCCGTGGCCAATGGTAGAGATGATGTGTCAGTGCAGAAGACATTTATAGACGTTGGTGGATATTTTATATAATGTGTGTTCTGGAGAATCTGTGTATACTACAATGATATAGACACAGGGGGGGGGGCATCTACAAAATTGGGGGTGTAGGTTACACATAAAATGTAACAAGCGACTTTGATGTATCATTGACAACATTTATGAAAACAAAATTGCACGGTCCCTCATATACACATGTAAGCTATATCAATCCACAGGAGTCCTAGCTGTATGTATGTACTGTGCGTGTGTGTATCTATTTGTATGTACAAGTGTATGTATGTATGTCTGTGTGTGTTTGTGCATATGTGTGTGTGTGTGTGTATCTATTTGTATGCATGCATACGTTTGTGTACTTATGTATTTTTGTATATGTATGTCTATATATGTGTTTGTATGTATTTGTGTGCTTATGTATACGTATGTTTGTGTGTGTGTGTGTGTGTGTGTGTGTGTGTGTGTGTATATATGAGTATGTGTATGCCTTTGTGTGTATTTATACATATGTATGTCTGCATATGTGTATGTATGAATTTTTTATATGTATGTTTATGTATGTGTATATATTTATGGATGTATTTGTGTGCGTATGAATAGGTGTATATATATATATATATATATATATATATATATATATAATCGATTTGAGTGTATGTATGTATGTATTTCTGAGTATGTATATAGAAGTATGTATTTGTGTGTGTGTGTGTGTGTATGTATACATATGTGTATTATGTATGTATTTGTGTGTGTATTATATAATCCTGTACATCAGTAGTCCCAAGGATGTCAGATTATTGGAATTGTATTGTATTTGGATGTATCCGATCACAATGTGAACTGCACCCAAAAAAAAGTTACAGAAAACTATTTTTTCCACAAATTTCCTGTAGCTGTGACAGTTCTGTGTAAGAGGCGATGGTCAGAGATTTGCCAGTATTCGTGATTTATTATGTGAAGGACCTGTTCCCAGGAGCGGCTGCCTGTATTGTAGGAGAGTGTGTCGAATCTCTTAGGGGAGCGTGGAGAAGTGGGCGGTCTGGCCGATTTCCACGCTTCAAGCCTTGTTCAGACCATAGATCCAGAACATTGTTCTCTCAGAAGCCTCGGCTTGGCGGCTGGTTTTCCACAGCTGCAGTCAGAATAGTTTTCATGTGAACTTTAGATCATTCCATTATTCTGCCATTATTCTTGGATACAAGTGACAGCGTCCATAAGACAAATCTGCCTATTGTACTTGAGATAACCTTCCCCCAAAATCTTAAAAGGATCAGGGACAATTTAACCCCTTTAGATAAAGGATTGGGATACCACTCCAGCACCTATACGGGGCCTTTGAGGGACAAAAATTGAGACATCATTTTAGACTACAGGAGATTAAAATCTGCAAATATAAACTATGACTCAACGCCACCATAGGCGAGAAGATAATTTCACCCGTCCAACCATGATATAGCGGTCAGAGCAATAATCTTTGGACGTACCACGGTGATACAAAGCTTCAGACCAGTCCAAAACTCCTGTATCTGGAATATACAGAAAGAAAGAACTACAGTGGGAGAGTGACACCTACACAGGGAAGAGTGACTGCAACGTTTATAGGACCCATAGGAAAAGCCCCACTAAGGTCTCCACCTGCCAAAATGTGCTACAGCTTTATTAAAGGCTATGTACACCTTTGAAAATTTGTGTTTTTTTTTGGGGGGGGGGGGGTTAATATAAACGTCTATCAGTGTGTTTGGTGCAACTTTCTAATTACTTTTTATTAAAAATGACTTTTACTTTTTGAGATACAGCTGCTTTGTATCCTGTAGACAGAGCAGCTGTATCTTGTGCTGAAACCTGAATCCGTCAGCTCAGCGGGACTGACGGGTTCAGTGTCAGGGGGTCCTGTGTCTCGGACACGCAGGATCCACCTGTTACCGATCACATCTAAGTTATGAACTAAGTTGATTTTTTATTCATGTTCAAAATAATATAAAGGGGAGGTTTATTTTTCTTACTTGATAATTAGATATGAGCGAATCAAATCTACACAAATGAAAATTGGTTCGGATTTCCCAAAAGTATTGGATTCGGTGGAATCTGAAACTTTTGGGGTTAGCAATGCATGAACCGCAGCAAAACGGCAGCCGTTGTCCGCTTTTATATAATGAACAACCTACAAAAAACCTCCAACCAAATCAATGGCGTAAAAAGGGGTCCCCAAATTACAAGTAGACAACCTAAACGCGAACCATAAGGGAACATAGGACCCGAAAGAGAATAATATGCAAAATAGATTTTATGCAAAAATAGAAAATCTTTATTTGATACAATATGCAATAACACAGTACAGAGTAAAAGGATGGACCATAGAAGGAGATAAAGACAGTAAGTTCAGATGTTAGCAAACCAGATGGCGTACAATGACCAGCAGCCAGAAACCACTCAAATCACCTACAAAATAAAAATATGTATAGTGAGCAATACAATGATAAGATGCCCACATATAACAATGAATGGTAGTGCTGGGGGTCCGAGCACTGAGATTCCAACCGATCACTTAAATGAAGCGGGAGAAGCGCTCAGGTGATCTCTGTGCCGCTTCGTTTCTGCTCGGCTTTCCTCGGAGCGGTGCACAGGCTCAATAGAAAGTCTATGAGTCTCTACACTGCTCGCTCGGCTTTCCGAGGAAAGCTGTGCAGAGCCGAGCAGATACAAAGCGCTCACCTGAGCGCTTCTGCTGCTTCCTTTTTGCGATCGGCGGGGGGCTCAGTGCACGGACCCCCACCAATCAAACCCTCTGACATGTCAAAAGTTTTTGGGAAGTTTAGTGACACTTCAAGAGATCTTCATTTGGTCTGTGATTGTCTTTTCTTAAAGGGGAATCACTCCAGTAACTCCACGTTACAAGCGGAAGATTTTAATAACTCACAATCTCAGGTGGATTGTTAGAGAGATATACGGGGGTGATCTATGATGAGCTATTAAACAGAAAGGGGCCCCAAGATAGATAGACCCCCCCCCCCCCTCCAAACACCTTTCAGACGTTTATAGCATATACTGTATATGTCGTAAATGTCTAAGACGGGAAACATCCCGTGAGGGGTCAATCTATAAATGAGATTGGGCTCCGCGTTTGTGACATCATTTGCGCCGGATATTAGAGAGAAGCGGAATAACATGAACTTAAGTAAAAGTTGTTTCACAGCCCAAAGTTTTCCTTCCTCAGTCTCAATGTAAATGATTTATTATTTGTTTCTCAAATTTACACTTAAAAAGCATTTTTAGGAGGTGACTTCTTTTGTCGTCTCCTGTGAGGAGTTTTGTCTTCTATGGTCTCCCATGGCCTCCTCCGGCACTTTACACCCCCTCATACATGAGCGCCGCCGCCTCTCTCATCCTTCTTCCCACACTAGACTCGGCCTCCTTCCCTCTTTGAAAGACAAGTGTGGGTTTTAGGGGCATTGTCTTCTGTGAGTAACTTAGAATTATGTAAGACGCTGTTCTTGTCTCAAAACAAATACCGGACATCTGGAAAATGTAACGGAGGGAAGGACGGAGAACGCCACAGCACGTTACATTTACCTGTCTGAGGTCATCATTTATAGGAGATTGATGGATATAGATAGATAGATAGATAGATAGATAGATAGATAGATAGATAGATAGATAGATAGATAGATAGATAGATAGATAGATAGATATGAGATAGATATGAGATAGATAGGTGATAGATTAGATAGATATGAGCAGTGCCGTAACTACCGCCGTAGCAGCAGTAGCGGCTGCTACGGGGCCCGCGGCATGAGGGGGCCCGTGTCGCCCGCCGGCACGGGCCCCCACCATGGCCGGAGGCTCCGCTAGCAGCCGCTATGGCTGCTACAGCGGGACGCCACTGAACACTACGGCAGAGCAGGGAGGTATCTCCCCGCTCTGCCATTAACTGGTTCCCGACCGCTGGCTGTATTTTTACGGCCAGCAGTCGGGGTCCTTAAAACCCGAGCCATAGACTTTTTACGGCTTGGGTTTTAACTTGCTGCCTGCGCGATCGGGCAGCTGAATGTCGGGTCTCCGGCTGTCAGTGACTGCCGGGGACCCTGAGGAGAGGAGAGAAGCAGCTTTCGCTGCTTCTGTCTTCTCTGATCACTTGTACACAGCGTTCAATGAACGCTGTGTATAGGAATAGAGGCCGCAGCGGCGCTGTCTCTATTCCTCCCGGTGATCATGTGACTGGTCACATGATCGCCGGGTGCCGTTAGTGGCAGACTGCTGCTGGGTCTTACTAGACCCAGCACAGCCCAGTTAGTGACAATCATCACTATGAGGGGGCTGATTTCCCCTGTAACTGGGGCTGCTGTGCCATGGTGTAAAAAACATGGTGTAAAAGAAAGAAAAAAATATATAAAGTTCCCCAAAGGTCTTCTTTGACCTTTGGGGGACAGACCATAGTAATAAAAAAATAATAAAGTAAAGTGCCAATAAAATGTAAATAATAAATACACATAAAATATCCACCCCAAAAAAAAACATCCCCCCCCCCCGCCAATCATTGTAGTAACGCTAGCGCTGACCCAATTACCCTAATATAGACATGTAATATATAAACATTTACGGTAGACAATGGCGATCACAAATAAAAGGTCTATTTTAGGGTAAAACTATGTTATTACCAAAAAAAAAATTGCTGAAATGTAAAAAAGCTTATTTTTTTACTATTATTTTCAAACTTTATGAATAAAAATTCTAAAATAGCAAAAAAGGTGTGTATAAAATTGATAAAAAATGAAACCTGCATAGTCTATGGAAAAAACGTCGCAAAAATCACGTCGTTAGCCCAACAAATAAAAAAGTTCTCCACAGGATCTCCACAGGACAGGGGATACATGTGTGATCGCTGGCATTGATAGGGAGAACGGGGGACTGAAAGTCCCCTGAAGTTCTCCATCACAAACCTCTGACTTCCGGGGTCTGTGTCGGCAGCTCCGTAGAAATGAATGGAGCGCCGGTCGTGCTTGTGCGCATGCGTGACCAGCGCTCCTTTCATTTTTATTGAGCTGTGCAGACGCCGGAAGTCAGAGGTTAGTCATGGAGAACTTGGGGGGACTTTCAGTCCCCCGTTCTCCCTATCGCTGCCAGCGATCACACATGTATCCCCTATCCTGTGGAGATCCTGTGGAGAGGGGATACATGTATTTTGTAGGACACACTGTAGGTCGCATTTTTTTGGGAGGGGGGACGCTGTATGGCGTTCCCTACAGGGGGGGTGGCTGTATGGCGTTCCCTACAGGGGGGGAGCTGTATGGCGTTCCCTACAGGGGGGGGCTGTATGGCGTTCCCTACAGGGGGGGTGGCTGTATGGCGTTCCCTACAGGGGGGAGCTGTATGGCGTTCCCTACAGGGGGGGGGGCTGTATGGCGTTCCCTACAGGGGGGGAGCTGTATGGCGTTCCCTACAGGGGGGAGCTGTATGGCGTTCCCTACAGGGGGGGAGCTGTATGGCGTTCCCTACAGGGGGGGGCTGTATGGCGTTCCCTACAGGGGGGGAGCTGTATGGCGTTCCCTACAGGGGGGGCTGTATGGCGTTCTCTGCAGGGGGGGGCTGTATGGCGTTCTCTGCAGGGGGCTGTATGGCGTTCTCTACAGGGGGGGCTGTATGGCGTTATCTACAGGGGGGCTGTATGGCGTTCTCTACAGGGGGGGCTGTATGGAGTTCTCTACAGGGGGGGCTGTATGGCGTTCTCTACAGGGGGGGGCTGTATGGTGTTCTCTACAGGGGGGGGGCTGTATGGCGTTCTCTGCAGGGGGCTGTATGGCGTTCTCTACAGGGGGGTCTGTATGGCGTTATCTACAGGGGGGCTGTATGGCGTTCTCTACAGGGGGGCTGTAAAAAAGGCACTATCTACAATGGGGGATTGTGTGACACCCAGGGGAGGGGGGGCCCCAGTCAAAAGTTTGCTATGGGGCCCAGTCTTTCCTAGTTACGCCCCTGGATATGAGATCGATAGATAGATAGATAGATAGATAGATAGATAGATAGATAGATAGATAGATAGATAGATAGATAGATAGATAGATAGATAGATAGATAGATATGTGATAGATAGATATGAGATAGATAGATATGAGATATGAGATAGATAGATAGATAGATAGATAGATAGATAGATAGATAGATAGATAGATAGATAGATATGTGATAGATAGATATGAGATATGAGATAGATAGATAGATAGATAGATAGATAGATAGATAGATAGATAGATAGATAGATAGATAGATAGATAGATAGATAGATAGATAGATAGATAGATATGAGATAGATAGATATGAGATATGAGATAGATAGATATGAGATAGATAGATAGATAGATAGATAGATAGATAGATAGATAGATAGATAGATAGATAGATAGATAGATAGATAGATAGATAGATAGATAGATAGATAGATAGATATGTGATAGATAGATATGAGATATGAGATAGATAGATAGATAGATAGATAGATAGATAGATAGATAGATATGAGATAGATAGATATGAGATATGAGATATGAGATAGATAGATAGATAGATAGATAGATAGATAGATAGATAGATAGATAGATAGATAGATAGATAGATAGATAGATAGATAGATAGGGTATGGAGAATGATGAGAAGTAGAAGACATTATTAATAAGTGTAACTGGAAGGATATTTTTGAGGATTCCACTTTGAAGTTTATGGTTTCTACTTCTCATCATTGACAATGTAACGTTGAGTCTTTATCCTTTTTTTCCATTGTTCCCTTGTAGATACTCATGTTGGGGAAACCAGGCATCAGATAAACTAGACGTTTACATGTCTAATTTGTTGTTTCCCATGAGATAAGCAGCACCAGAGATAAGCGGTGTAAAATAAATAACATGCCTGAACTGAAAAGGTTCTGTACATTGGCATCCGCTAAAAATCCTTCAGCCACATCCACAGGCAAAAATGTCCCCCATGTGTGAAAGATGGAAAACGTGATATTTGGAAGTTATATTAATATTGTATGTGCAGGCGCCATTTTTTGTACCACATTTATGCCAGAATATTTTTTGCACCAGTATTTAGAAATGTCCCCAATATTTGTATAAACCTTGTAAATGTTATGAGCGCAATGATTTAAGTTATTCATTGTATAAGAAAAGTTGTGCAATTTCCGAATATATACTTTGTGTATAAAAACCTTACCTTTTCAGTATATCTGCTTGTTGTCAGTGACTAAAAACCTTTCCTGGTCATGTGATGATCACACAGGTTTCAGGATAGAGCTCTGATAACTGTGCTGTAAGGAGCCCTGCACCGGAGTGATAATCACATATAGGTTCTCAGGGGCCTATCTATAGGAGGTGCAGTTGTACCCGGACCCTGGTGCCTGAGGGGGCCAAAATGCCCCTCTGCCTTGTTTAAATGTATTTTAAATGGCACATGGTAGGTGGGGAGCCCTGTTACAGATTTTGCTTTGGGGTTAAATGTACACCTGGTACGTTCTCATTCACTGACAGCAAGCTGAGATCTTGAAAACAATAAGGAATTAATACTTAAAGTAATTTCAAAATTAGATAACTGTTCGTTATAAAAAATAAAATATTTGCTGAAAATAGAAAACCCATAAATAATATTTCTCTACATATCATGATAACGTCATCACGTAGAATTATGGTACAGCGCTGCACTACTGATTTTTATCCGGCAGGTGTCGCTCCGTCTGTATGAACTCCTTTTTGCTGTACGTAAAGCAGCGTACCGGAAGTGCGCGGCCGGCTTCCTCTTTGCCTCCTCCAAGATGGCCGGCGATGGGCTGGTAGCGGAGGGCAGAGCGAGCGTGCTTAGTTTCGTGCTCGGGGTGTCGGTTGTTTCGCTGCCGTACGTCACCAGCAGATACACGGAGCCGGGGCAGACCCTGCTGGGCAGCGCGCCGGGGAGGATAACGCTCATCTTGTTTGTAGCGCTTGTGAACGGGATCCTGCTTCTCCTCTACCGGGCTCATCTGTACCAGGTGCAGGGGGGACGACTGGGGCATATGGAGAGCTATGGTACCAGGGAGGCGGGTACGGCAGGGCCACTGCCCGCATTACCTGGCATAGCTGCTGTTCCATATGGGGCTGTAGACTCGGTGACTACCCATGTGCAGTTTGGGAATGAAAGTGTTAAGCGTGCTGCAGACTGACCGCTTCTGTTCCTGGTGGGCTGCGTGTTACAGTTGTCGAAAGAGGCGGAGCTTGACGGGGACAACTGGAGAGGGACTGTTGCTTTTGGGAGCGACCATTGTGGGACTTAAAGGGGAGCTCCATTTTTTTGCACAGCTTGCAGGGGTTGTCCGCATGACCTGTTAAGTCATATAGATGCTTTATAGGACGGTCCCCTGCTAACCAGAATGACATAGATGCCCATTGACTACATTGAATGTGGACACGGTAGCCGATCACTGGGGATCAGCAGGTCATAGTTGGGAGGTGTCCTATGTGGACGATTTCCTGGTTGTCACCCTAGATCTGCCCCGATATGTGGATACGTCTGTATTTACTGCATAACTATACAGTTTTACCACTCCGGAGTCTGGGAAAGCTGTGTGACAACCCCTTGTGAAAAATAGAATGGTAGCTTGTTTACCCGCACCTACCTCCAGAATGGGGGTCACCCGATCCACGTCCCTCCTGGTGAGGTGGCCGCATCCAGACGGAGAATAAATGGGGAGGTGGCTGTGCCTGTGTCTCTCCGTTTCTATGGGAGTTACAGAAACAACTGAGCAGGTGGGACGGGGTCAGGGGATCCCTGTTCTAGATATAGGTGGGGGTCCCAGAGCTTATGTTTAAGTTGGGAATACCCCTTTAAATGTACGTGCAATGCTGACTAACCTTAAAAATACTTTATTCTCCAATCACACACAAAGCAAAATTCTGCTGGATTCCTGTTACTAGAGAGCAGTGCATCGTGGGAGCTCAGTATAAGGATTCTCCATGTTGGACAACCCCCAATCCAGTTCTATCTGCTTGGGCCCCCAGTGATCGGCCATTATTGCCAGTTCACTACCTGTTAAAGTCAACGGGCAATGATACAATACATGGTGCCGCTGAGTCCTCCGGAGCGCGAGACCCCTTCTGCAGCAGCTCTGGCTCACGGAGGGCTGTTTGAGCCAGGGACACCTCTCTATGGTGTCCGCATGACCTAATAGGACATATGGAAATCTGGACAACCCCTTTAAGTGCTATGCATAATCTCCACCATGTATATGACCCTTCTATACCAGCAGTGGTTTAATGAGTAAGGAAAGCCTTCATGCCCAGGTCAGCACCGAGGAGGAAGGTTAAGGGATTGGAGGAGATTTCACCTAATAGGATTCCAGAAATCAAACTAAAGGGATCTGACAGCGGATCAGTTGGGGGCTGGGACTCCGAGGACGCAGAGGTTGCAGCTGATGAGATATCATATAACATCACTTCTGGTAACTCGGTGCCATCTGTTGTCTTTGCCCGCAGGTCGCGATCAGAGCTGCGTTCTTAGGCTTTGCGTTTGGTTGTGGCTTGTTAATTAGCATCACCGAGTCACCATGGAGGCACTTTGGGTGGTAAGTATTAATGATACACCAATATATATATACACTAAGATCACGTTGTCAATTAAGGGGTTATTCCCATTACAGGTCCGACTTCTAGGACCCCCACCGATCCTAAGATTGAAGGGGCATCAGAATTCATTCACTTGAATGGAGCCGTGCTGCGGGTCCCTGTACGGCCGGCGGCTGGGAGCGCCGCTATGCCGTGAAAAAAAGTTGAGCGGCCGCGTTTAAGCAGCACTGCAGCCCCTTCAATCTCAGGATCGATGAGTGTCCCAGAGGTTGGACCCCCATAGATCAGAAAAATCCTAAAAATATGCTCTCACTTCCTGTGATGGGAATAACCCTTCGAAGGGGTATTCGCAGAATAGACATTAATCGCCTATCTACAAGATAGATGATGAGTTTCTGATTGCTGAGACCCCTACTGATCACTAGAATGGGGGTCCCGAGCACCCTGTTCCTCCTCGCTGCACGTCCTCAGTGAGGAGAACTTTGAGTGGGGTGGTGGTCGAGCATGATGGGTGCCGCTTTATTCAAAGTCTATGGGACTGCCGGAGACAGCGGAGTACAGTGCTTGGCTATTTCCGCTGATCCCATAGACATTAAAATAGAGCGTCAGGGCGCATGTTAGACGACCCCCCCCCCCCCCCCCCAAATCAAGCTTCTTCTCGCTGCGTGGGTTGCAGTGTGAGGAACAGAGGGCTCGGGACTCCCGTTTAGTGATTGGTTGGAGTCGCAGATAGTGGGGCCCCCAGCGATCAGACCTTATCCTGTGGATAGGTGATAAATATCTACTCTGGGAATACCCCTTTAAAAGGGTCTCGTTCTATTTAAGCATTGATGGCCGATCATAGGGACCCCCATGATTATGAGAAGGGGCCGTGGCACTCCAATCATTCTCATGACATGATATCCCACTGTCAATGGCGTTTCCTAGCGTCATGACGTGAATGTTATATATTACAGAACGGCTTTAAGACCGTTGTTTGCATCGGGCACTTTGCCAGTCGCCATCTTTGTCCTGAATTATCACCATACGTTTTTTTTCCAGGTTATAAATCTGCAGTGGACATATCGTCGTTCTGTTGATTTCTGACCCTCAGTTGACACCTGCCTTTCTCTCTCTCTCCCAGGTACATGTGCTCGCTGTCATTTTTCCATTACTCGGAGTATGTTATTACTGCGCTGAACAATCCTAGAAGTCTGTCTCTGGACTCCTTCCTGCTGAACCACAGTCTGGAATACACACTGGCCGCCATCTCCTCCTGGGTAGAATTCACTATAGAGAAAACCATTTGTCCAGGTTTGTGTCCATGTTCGGTCGGCGGCTGACCTGTGGCGGTCTGACCTGTGGCGGTCTGACCTGTGGTGGTCAGAGGCTGTTTAGCCTGTCAGAAGACTATAGGCACTGTTTATGGTAACCTGTATTCTGCCTCAGGAGCAGCAGGCACAGACTGCCATACAATAGCCTGTACCTGCTGATTGAAACCTGTGTGCAGCCTGATCCAGCAGCCATGTGTTACCCCCTCTCATAAACCATTGCTTCTTGCTTCTCTACAGACAGTAGAAATGGGGGATAATGGAAGGGAGTAACACCTGACTACGGGATCTCATTATCCACGATTGGTTTGTAGACTGTACCATAAGTCTGCATAGGAGCTGTATACACAAAACAGTCCATTTATTTAAAGAGACTCTGTCCCCACATTATAAGTGCCCTATCTCCTACATAAGGAGATGGGCGCTGTAATGTAGGGGACAGTAATGCTTTTTATTTAGAAAAACAATATATTTTAAACCACTTTATTAGCCATTTTTGCTTTATGCTAATGAGTTTCTTAATGCCCAAGTGGGCGTATTTTTACTTTCGACCAAGTGGGCGTTGTACAGAGGAGTGCATGACGCTGACCAATCGCCATCATGCACGCCTCTCCATTCATTTACACTGCACTAGCGATATAGTTATATCACTATGTGCAGCCTCATACACAAGCCCTAACATTACTACAGTGTCCTGATAATGAATATACATGAAATCCAGCCTGGACGTGATGTTTATTCAGAATCCTGACACTTCTGTATCTTTTCTGTGAGATTCCAGCAAGGCAAGCGTAATCTCGTTTACATCGTAATCTCGCGAGATTACGCTTGCCTTGCTGGAAATCTCACAGACGCTACCGACGTGTCAGGATTCTGAATAAACATCACGTCCAGGCTGGTAGTGATGTATATTCATTATCAGGACACTGTAGTAATGTTAGTGTTTGTGTATGAGGCTGCACATAATGATATATCTATATCGCCAGTGCAGTGTAAATGAATGGGGAGAAGTGTATGACGCTGATTGGTCACTGATTGGTCAGCGTCATGCACTCCTCTGTACAACGTCCACTTGGTCTAAAGTAAAACACGCCCACTTGGGCATTAAGAAAGTAATTAGCATAAAGCTAAAAATCACTCATAAAGTGGTTTAAAATGATCGTTTTTCAAAATAAAAAGCATTACTGTCACCTACATTATAGCGCCGATCTCCTTATGTAGGAGACAGGGCACTTATAATGTGGTGACAGAGCCTCTTTAAGAGACTATGCAAAGTTGCTTCATTTTTTTTATAGTAGAAACATTTGAGCAATAGAAAAATTGGCTGCAGTAGTATACATACTCTTTTTAAAGGGTAATTAAACGTTTAACAAACTTCTTACCTGACAGAAGTTTTGCTAGCTTTTTTTTTTATAAGACTTTTCATGGGAGTGCTCCTTTAAGAGCCGTGTCTACTGACAGATCCGCCGTAGATGTAATTCCGATCTGGCTGCAGCCACCAGTCCTGAGGTTTGTCGCTGCTCTCCTTTATCTTGACCTCTTTTCTCTGTTTTGCAGAACTGAAGCAGATCACATGGCTGAGCATTATTGGCCTGTCTATGGTTCTTTTCGGGGAATCTCTGAGGAAATCTGCGATGCTCACCGCTGGCTCCAATTTCAATCACATTGTTCAAAATGAGAAATCGGAAAGTCACACCCTGGTGACCGGTGGCGTTTACGCCTGGTTCAGACACCCGTCCTATGTGGGCTGGTTCTACTGGAGTATCGGGACCCAGGTAAAAACTTATTTATTTTTTTCCCCCTCCCTTTATATCCTACTGTCAGCTAAACAATTGTCAGAGAGCAGCTTTAAAGAGCGACATGTCCACGTTTTACACAGACAGTCCATTGATTTCCATGAGATTTGAGTAATACTTTATTTTTCCTGGGGTGGCGCTGCAGGGAAATTCCACAGATTACAGTGGATCGCTGGGAGTCACAGCAACGAGATATCCTGTGATCAACTTATTGTAGCAGAACCTTTTGTAACAAAAATGTATATTTCAATGTGAACAATCCCTTTAATATTGCTCTCCACTCACAGCTGCAAGTTCCGGTTCTTGGCAGTGTCGGCTCTTCCTGACCGGAGTTGTGAATAATTAAAATGTTGTCTTATTAATGTCTGGGGGAAAAACTGCGATCTTAATATCTGAGCATCCTGTAATTAATGTTTCTACAAATATTTCCTGTAAGATGTGAATGAGAATATTAATTCTACGTGGAGACAATTATGTAATGGGGACAATTAAAAAAAAAAAAAAATCACTACAGCTTTTGGGTTCGCAGGTTGCACACCATTGCCATAGGTACAAGAATATAACTACTATAATACTGCCCCCTATATACAAAAATATAACTACTATAATACTGCCCCCATATACAAGAATATAACTAGTATAATACTGCCTCCTATATACAAGAATATAACTACTATAATACTGCCTCCTATATATAAGAATATAACTACTATAATACTGACCCTATATACAAGAATATAACTACTATAATACTGCCCCCTATATACAAGAATATAACTACTATAATACTGCCCCCTATATACAAGAATATAACTACTATAATACTGCCCCTATATACAAGAATATAACTACTATAATACTGCCCCCATATACAAGAATATAACTACTATAATACTGCCCCCTATGTACAAGAATATAACTACTATAATGCTGCCTCCTATATACAAGAATATAACTACTATAATACTGCCCCCTATATACAAAAATATAACTACTATAATACTGCCCCCATATACAAGAGTATAACTACTATAATACTGCCCCCTATATACAAGAATATAACTACTATAATACTGCTCCTATATACAAGAATATAACTACTATAATACTGCCCCCTATATACCAGAATATAACTACTATAATACTGCTCCTATATACAAGAATATAACTACTATAATACTGCCCCTTATATACAAGAATATAACTACTATAATACTGCCCCCTATATACAAGAATATAACTACTATAATACTGCCTCCTATATACAAGAATATAACTACTATAATACTGCCCCTACATACAAGAATATAACTACTATAATACTGCTCCTATATACAAGAATATAACTACTATAATACTACTCCCTATGTACAAGAATCTAACTACTATAATACTGCCCTCTATATACAAGAATATAACTACTATAATACTGCCCCTATATACAAGAATATAACTACTATAATACTGCCCCTATATACAAGAATATAACTACTATAATACTACCCACTATATACAAGAATATAACTACTATAATACTGCTCCTATATACAAGAATATAACTACTATAATACTGCCCCTATATACAAGAATATAACTACTATAATACTGCCCCCTATGTAGAAGAATATAACTACTATAATACTGCCCCCTATATACAAGAATATAACTACTATAATACTGCCCCCTATGTAGAAGAATATAACTACTATAATACTGCCCCCTATATACAAGAATATAACTACTATAATACTGCTCCCTATATACAAGAATATAACTACTATAATACTGCCCCTACATACAAGAATATAACTACTATAATACTGCTCCTATATACAAGAATATAACTACTATAATACTACTCCCTATGTACAAGAATCTAACTACTATAATACTGCCCTCTATATACAAGAATATAACTACTATAATACTGCCCCTATATACAAGAATATAACTACTATAATACTACCCACTATATACAAGAATATAACTACTATAATACTGCTCCTATATACAAGAATATAACTACTATAATACTGCCCCTATATACAAGAATATAACTACTATAATACTGCTCCCTATATACAAGAATATAACTACTATAATACTGCCCCCTATGTAGAAGAATATAACTACTATAATACTGCCCCCTATATACAAGAATATAACTACTATAATACTGCCCCTATATACAAGAATATAACTACTATAATACTACCCCCTATATACAAGAATATAACTACTATAATACTGCCCCTATATACAAGAATATAACTACTATAATACTGCCCCTATATACAAGAATATAACTACTATAATAACTGCTCCTGTGTACAAGAATATAATTAGTGAAGCATATGGAATTTCGGTCTGTTTACCCAGAATCCTCTTGTATTTTTTTCAGGTTTTGCTCTGCAACCCAGTCTGCCTAATTGGCTACACTTTTGCATCCTGGAGGTTTTTCCGTGAACGGGTTGAGGAGGAGGAATTCTCGCTGATTCATTTCTTTGGGCAGGAATATGTAGAATATAAAAGGAATGTTCCCACAGGCTTGCCGTTCATAAACGGAGTCAAGGTGGAGCCGTGAGGCGGCGTGCAGCACATAGTAACACACTTCCTGTACTGAGGATGTACCTTGCAGTTCCGCTCCCGGAGACCAGCACGTGAGACGGAGAATAAGTAGCAGCCAAGCTTAGTCTTTTTCTTTAAACCAAGAGGATTCATTAAGGGCTATGAAGATTCGGTCCACACGAGCGCACCGCGATCCTACGAGGCTCAAAGGTCTTTTCTGGAATCCCAAGTTACAATACAGGGAAGGGGGCAAATGAGACTTTTTGTATAGAACATTTTATATATAAATATATATAAAGGAGGTTTTATCCGTAGAGATGATGCATACTCTTCTTTCTAGATCATTCATGTGCCTAGATGTTACACGGCTCTAGGGACACGCACAATGCAATGTTAAAGGGTCACCCCGAGAACATGGCAAACAACGCACACAGGGCTCTTCATTTCTGATTGCTTGGTAGCCATAGAGCATTGACGGATCCTGCCATGATCTGAGGCATTCGTAGGAACAAGCTGTGTAGCCGTGGTAGAACACGTCTCGAGGGGGAGCGGTTTTGGAATACGGGTTGTTGGATGTAATGGGGTATTGCCGTCTTATCATTTTATGACATTACATCAGCGGTAAGGATCTGACTTCTGGGACCCCATCGATCACGAGAACATAAAGAATGGGGTGACTGGCTGGCTTATTCCGAGCACATCTGGGCTGTGAAGGGAACTGCAACAACACTGCATCCAAGTAAATCGGGTGAGTTGTGATTCCCTGCACAGCGGGTGGCTGAGAGCAGCGCTGTGCAGGAAAATATTAAGGAACTGCAGAACTTAAAGTGTAACTAAACTTTTAAAAAACTTTTGACATGTGATCGTGACACGTAAGAAGTTTTGATCGGTGGGGGTCCAAGCATTGACACCCCCACTAATCAGGAATACTAAGCCGCAGAATCGTTCAGGTGAGCGCTGTGCCGTTTAGTTTCCGAGCGGAGTACAGATTCAAAGGCGACTTTTATTGAGCCCGTACACCGCTTCGAGGAAAGCCAATCAGAAACAAAGCGGCATAGCGCTCACCCGATTGTTTCTGCCGCTTCGTTTTAGCAATTGGTGGGAGTCTCAGTGCTTGGACCCCCACTGATGAAAGTTTTTTAAAAGTTAAGTTATACACTTTAACTTGCACTGCACTCCTTCATTCTGAGGGGGTCGTCGAAGTCAGTAAGTGATCGCAAATCCTAGTGATTGTATCATGGCAAGTTGCCCTTAAAGAGAACTTTTCACCTGCCCATACATGTGCAGCATGTAATGGGCAGGGCTGCACAAACCCTAGGGCACTTTACATTCTTATCCTACCCTCCTCCGTTATTTAGACATCGGCGCCGTTATTTTTGGCGCCCGATATTTAAATAACCCCCTGAACTGTCAATGGGGAGTGTAATTGGCAAGGGGGCGTGTTTCATCGCTGTGACACTGTCCAGACGGCTACGGACAGTGCCACAGCAAGAGCTGGAGTGTGTGTGCACGCGCAGCTCGGGTGAGAGCTGGGTGTGCATGCTCTCACTTTTCCGCTCTCGGCAGACAAGGACAAGACTGTGATCTCTCGCGAGAGATCACACAGTCTTGTCCTTGTCTGCCGAGAGCTGAAGAGAGAGAGCGTGCGTGCGCACACGCTCTGCAGCACATGCTGTGGCACTGTCCGTAGCCGATTGTACAATGCCAATTTCACCATTCAGGGGGTTATTTAAATATTAGGCACCAATTATAACGGCACCGATATCTATCTAAATTTTTTTACTACCCTCCTCCGTTTTTTAAAGTGCCCCAGGGTTTGTGCAGCCCTGACTATTACATGCTGCACATGTATAGGCAGGTGAGAGGTTCTTTTTAAGGTGACACGCCAGCCAGGAGGGGGTAACTGTTAATTATATGGCAGAGGTATATAGTTATATTAAGCCCGGACACTTTATTTCTCTACAAATTGTGCTAGTAGCTCAAACTGCTCACACGTAACACTGGTATTCATGGTGATGGCTATTGTCATTGCTTCCCTGTATGGCATATAGGGGGAATGCAGCACACTAAACCATCTCCATAGACACTGCTGACCCCTACTATAGTGTAGTAAATGTAGGGGGCAGGCAGAGGCGTGTGACATCGGACACCTGAGTCTGGCTGCCTTTCGAGTCTACAATGCAATTCAGTGAGGAAAGTTTGGTTTTAGTAGACTCTCTGGGGGGGCTCCTAGTGGTGGACAAAAAGGAACCCTTAAATGCAACCATATGAAACCGTTCTTATAGTCATTGTTAAAAAAATATTCTCTCTAGTCCGAAGCTACATGTGGGTTTCAGCTGCCAATGTCAGCCACAAGAGGCGCAACTCGAAGTGCTTGGTGGTCAGAGTTTGAGTTACAAAACTTTTTGGGTTGACCTTCAATGGATCAGTCAGGAGACACTTGGGGGTTACATGGAGTTTGTGCTGTCCCAGTTTTCACATCAGATCCCCCATTTTTTTTGTTTGGAAGTGAATCCTGCCCTTCGTCCATCCTGTCAGCAGCTCGAGGGGACTGAGAATAAACGTGTCCAGTCCATGAATTACAAATATTGACCCTTCGGGTTTACTAGGCATGTTTAGACCCAGCGGAATCATTATTTTGTTACCCAGCAGCAAAGCTTGACAAATTTGTTCACACGGTGCTATGGCAGGTGTCAAGGAGACTCACAGCAGCTACCATGGGAACGGAGGATGAGCAGGGTGCCCCTTTTAATTAATTTCTTCGAGTGCTATTGTCATCCGACTTCCAAAGTTGCCATGCCCCCCAGCCTTCGACGTATAGCAGCGCTCCTCATTCATCAGCCTGGTGTCCGCCACATACAGTTTGCCAAACAAGTGCAGTATTAACAGAACTGGCAGCATTTACTGATATCTGGGGACCTTTCCCTGCTTACAGTTGGAGCTTCTGATGATACCGGTTAATGATCAGGTCCTCCGGGAATATGTTATCATCGGGAACCAATCCTATAAGGCAGGTGCACAGCCAAAAGCCACAATACTGAAGAACCCCTGTAGTGACCAGTGCCTGGCATAACCATGGAGTGTATGAGGGCACAGAGACCAAAGACTGACCTACAGGGTACGTGTCCGAAACATTCACAGGGTCTGATGTAAAAAAAATTTTACGGCTTGTTTTTTTGTGCTCCGATGCAAATGACTATTTACTATGATCCGGCTCAGCTGAATCTTGTGCCAAGCTGATGCCACACTACTGACTGGTTTCTATATGGGGGCTTCCTAAGAGTGGTCTTACAGTGTTAAGATGATGTGCATACATGGGGGAAGCTTGTGAATATTCCGAATAATCTAATGGGAGCGTTTTATCCTATAGTATCTGTTAGAACCACAGGAGGTCTGGGTATTGCAGCCGTAATATGACGCTATCATGCACTCGTAGGAGTGAGGGCTTATACTGTTCAGGTGACAACCCAAAGTATCTGCCATGGTAATAAGAGCCGTGGCCTTTGGAGGTGCAGTGAGGGCATCGGGTTATGCCTGTAGTGCTGCCAGGACCCATCCTGGGGCGGCACCTCTCACGTCCGTGCAGTTGTCTTGTAGTCCAACATTGAAAGAAGCTGCCCGTCCTGTTGATGCCTACTGCAGGGTAGGGGATGGAGCACCAATTGTTTATACTACGACAGCACTGTGTAAAGTATTAGAGATGGGAAAACAGATGGCTACATTTGCGCAGGATCACTTGGTGGGTGGTCCCATCGATTGGGCAGCTTCACAAGTGTGATGCTCTTGGGAATAAAGGGACGACACCGCCTTATTTTCTGGGTGACCACTCTAGTTGTAAGGGCATGGTCAGACGTGGCAGAATTTTTCCGCTGCAAATGTTGATGCAGATTTAGGGCAATTACGCAACGAATCCGCACCAACATTTGCATATTTGACAGGTAATTCAGACGTTGCAGATATCACAGCGGACTTGCCACAGATTTCAGTTTTTGCATTGCAAAGGCTGAAATCCGCAGTGAAATTCCGATTCTTCTCCGCAACGTCATGAGCATGCTGTGGAGGGAAAATTCCGCACCGCAGCATAATTACCGCACAGTTATTTTCTGCAACGTCAACTAACTTTCCTAAAAATGTATAGAAACAAATGTAAAAAACGGCCGTTGCAGAATTCCACTGCGGACTGTCCACAGCATTTCCGCCACGTGTGAATGTGCCCTAAGGCTATGACCATCATGTCATCTTCTCACAATGCAGACCACACTAGTGGAGTATTTAGTATTAAGATGCAACCAGTTACGTAGATGTTTGAGGTGGGGCATCCGTTTTGGCTCAGGGTAGAGCGAAACCGCACTTTTATATCCGGTAATTGCGTAAATAACAGTTCCCTAATATATATATATATATATGTTTGGAATTGATGTCCCCAACTGAACACCGGCTCCTGCTGATAAGGCTAAGTTCACATCTCGTTTTTACTCTACGTCTGATGTGCACGTTTTGACATGAGAAAACCGTGTCAAGACGTGTACGTTGATTTCTATGGTCAGGACGGACGCCCTAATGGTGTAGTTTGTGCTTACATTTTTTGTGCTTATGTTCTATCCTTTTTTTTTTTTTTTTTTTTTTCCCTTCATGTCCTGAAAAGCGTAGTCTACTAGGTCTCTCAGTACTTTTCCAAAACATAGGTTTTTATTTGTATTGAAGTCAATGACGACGTATGCAATCTTAATTGGTATACGTAAAACGTATATGTTTTTGTAACCTTATATGGGAAATCTTGACTTTACAAAGTTTGATTTTGCTAAAGAACAAAAAAAGTCTACGTTTTTATAAGTAAGAAAAGACACAAAACGTATGCGACGTATACCACCAAAAAAACGTAAGAATACGTTACAAATGCATACGTTTTTATAACCTTAAAAACGTATACATCGTCGTATACCACAAACGTGTGCACAAAACGAGATGTGAACTGAGCCTAATCGTGATACGACGTCAAGTCGAACAACAAAAAATTGTTGAGTCCCGTGTGATTTAGGTTTCGCAACATTCAAGACATGTAAAAAGTCGCTGACGTTGCAAATGGTGGAAAAGTTGTGGACTTTTTGCAACTGCTGTGTTTGACTGGTTTTTGCTTGACAATTTTTTTTCCATTCACAGCCAGAGCTGCTTTCAAAAATTAGCTAAATGCCCCTGAAAAGACTGCAGTTCAGTACCAATGCTGTCAGATATGTGAACAGCTTAATTCTAAAAGCTAGTGCACGCTGTTTTTTGGCGCTGTCTTTGACGCGGAAACCGCGATAAAAAACGGCCGAAATCGCGTCATTGATTTGATATTAATGATATAGAGGATGGGATTAATAGCACTATTTCTATTTTTGCAGATGACACCAAGCTATGCAATATAGTTCAGACTATGGAAGAGGTTTGTGAATTGCAAGTGGATTTAAACAAACTAAGTGTTTGGGCGTCCACTTGGCAGATGAAGTTTAATGTAGATAAATGTAAAGTCATGCATCTGGGTACCAACAACCTGCATGCATCATATGTCCTAGGGGGCGCTACACTGGGGGAGTCACTTGTTGAGAAGGATCTGGGTGTACTTGTAAATCATAAACTCAATAACAGCATGCAGTGTCAATCAGCTGCTTCAAAGGCCAGAAAAATATTGTCGTGTATTAAAAGAGGCATGGACTCGCGGGACAGGGATGTAATATTACCACTTTACAAAGCATTAGTGAGGCCTCATCTAGAATATGCAGTTCAGTTCTGGGCTCCTGTTCATAGAAAGGATGCCCTGGAGTTGGAAAAAATACAAAGAAGAGCAACGAAGCTAATTAGGGGCATGGAGAATCTAAGTTATGAGGAAAGATTAAAAGAATTAAACCTATTTAGCCTTGAAAAAAGACGACTAAGGGGGGACATGATTAACTTATATAAATATATTAATGGCACATACAAAAAATATGGTGAAATCCTGTTCCATGTAAAACCCCCTCAAAAAACAAGGGGGCACTCCCTCCGTCTGGAAAAAGAAAGGTTCAACCTGCTGAGGCGAAAAGTCTTCTTTAGGGTATGTGCACACACACTATTTACGTCCGTAATTGACAGACGTATTTCGGCCGCAAGTAGTGGACCGAACACAGTGCAGGGAGGCGGGCTCCTAGCATCATACTTATGTACGACGCTAGGAGTCCCTGCCTCTCCGTGGAACTGCTGTCCCGTACTGAAAACATGATTACAGTACGGGACAGTTGTCCTGCAGAGAGGCAGGGACTCCTAGCATCGTACATAACTATGATGCTAGGAGCCCGGCTCCCTGCACTGTGTTCGGTCCGGTACTTGCGGCCGAAATACGTCCGTCAATTACGGACGTAATTAGTGTGTGTGCACATACCCTTACTGTGAGAACTGTGAATAGTCACCGCAGGAGCCGTCACAGCAGGGACAGTAGACACCGCAGGAGCCGTCGCAGCAGGGACAGGAGATGCTGCAAAAAAGGCTTAGATAATTTCCTAGAACAAAAAAATATTAGCTCCTATGTGTAGAAATTTTTTATTTCCCCTTTCCCATCCCTTGGTTGAACTTGATGGACATGTGTCTTTTTTCAACCGTACAAACTATGTAATGGGAGGTGGAGGCGTTTTTTTCCCACTCGTGGGAAAAAAAGCGACATGCTCTTTCTTTCCGCAGTTCCGTCTCTGACCTATTGCAATCAATGGGAGGCAGAGAAAGCGTCTTTCGCAGCGTTTTTTGCCCGAGCCGCTCAATGGCCATGGCCGAAAATCGCGGCAAAGAAAGTGCAGTCAGGGCAAAATCTGCCTCAAAATTCCTTCAGTCATTTTGAGGCTGATTTTTCTGACTGCAAAAAACACTGTGTGAACATACCTAAGAACTTGTTTACACACTGCAGATTTTGCCAAAACCAGGAACAGAACCTAAACAGAAGAAATATAAAAAGGAAGACCTTCTATGTCTGCTCTCCTGAATCCAGTTCTGGGTTAAAAAAAAAAATGCATGAAAAATCGGTATGAAATCTGCATTGTGTGAATAAGGCCCCATGCATACGACCGTAAAATCACCCGTAATTACGGGCCCATTCATTTCTATGGCCGACGGACACCTTCCCGTATGTCTACGGGAGGGTGTCCGTGCCATACAAACCTTGCGAGAAAAATAGGACGTCCTATTTTTTTATTTTACCGACTGTGCTCCTATACTTAATACTGGGAGCACGGCTTGTAAAAACGGCCGGCCGTGCCTGCAATTACGGGTCGTAATTACGGGCACGGTCGTGTGCATGAGGCCTAACTCTGTAACTCCGCTCCCACAATGCAGAATTTTAACTTTGATGCTCAATTTCAGTCCAAAAGTACAATAGGCCCCATTTATCAAAACTGAAACTGGCCTGGTTGCCCATAGCTACCAATCAGAGCTCAGCTTTCATTTCTTTCGCTTCCCTGGGGAAATGAAAGCTGAGCTCTGATTGGTTGCTATGGGCAACAAGGCCTGTTTTACTGTTAGACAGTTTCTGATATATCCGGGCCTATTTTACAAAGTTCGGTTGGCTTCAGATCCTGATGCGGCCGCATGTTATCGCCCGCGCTGCAATACCTGCACTTCCAAAGGTTCTACTGAATGCAACTTTGATTACCATGGGAGTCCTTGGTGATCTAAGTTTGGTTCACTTGAACTGTGGGGGATCTCGGGGTTGTGGGTGCGTTTTTAAAGTCTGACTACAGCATTCTGAGACTGGCCTTACTCATGTTATGTAGGTTGGTTCTGTTTCGTTCCGAAATGACACTGGATCATTGCGAATGCATAGACTGGCCCCTGCTTGTCCCAAAATTTGGGCGCCACTAACGTCTACATTCCAGCCCCTCCCCCATAGCTTTGCAGACAATCAAATTTCAGAATACATTTGACGGCGGCCTCATGATTCGGTCCACCACTGTAATCACGTGTATATTTATTTTCTGTTTGTTTTATTTTTATAAAGTTAGTTTTAACCCCTTGAATCTGGGCCCTGTATCTTCAGTCTCCGATTATACGGCAGTAAATGATTTTCCTTTGTATTTATATAACTGTATATGTTGTATTTAATGGACATTCTGGTCTATACTGCGTGTGTAAATAATAACACGTTATAACGACCGTAAAATAAAAGTCTATTGCTTTACACATTTATACTCTATATAAGTAATCTTATTCTTTTACTTGTTCATCTTTTATGTTTTTGTTCTCCTCCAGCTTTGATGTGAAGGTATACAAAGTCCTGCAGAGAATTACTGTGATCTTAACAGCAGCACAGAGTATTTTAGAGAACTCGAGAGGCAGTGAATTGCCCACTCCTATCACTGTGTTAGAATAGGTCTGTCTGTGACGGGAGCAGTGTCATGATTAGAGAAAGGGGATGGGGTAAGGATCTAATTATGACCCAAAGCTCTGTAGCTGTTGCCGAATTACAACTCCCAGCATGTCCTATAAGCACCTGATTGGAGTTGTAGGCTTGCAACAAACAAGTTGCTAAAAATAGAATGGCATAAATGCTGGAAGAGACCCAACTTCCTCCATCTGCTACGTCGCCCATGGTCTGCTAAGTGGACCTTTATGGGCATCAAGGAAAATTTACAGTTCTGTGGGGCAGGGGGGGGAGGAACTGAACTTCTTTTAAGTCAGCCATATTAGCTGTGAACTTCCTGCCATTATAACCAGGTAGACACAGGCAGTACTATCTATCTGATGAATAGAATGTGCCCCTTAAGAAAATCCCTTATATACCCTACAACAGGTGTCCGCAACCTTCAGCACTCCAGCTGTAAGCTATAGCTTTATATTTTTAACATGTGTGGAACAAATATATATATTAAATTTCTAACACAGAGCATCACATGAATAAACACGAAATAATATAATAAATAGACAGGTGCTGAATTATCAAATATTCTGGATTATCGGATGGTGACAGAAAAGGATATCAAACTAACTAGTCAGGGCTTGTCCACACGTAACGGAATTGTGGACGGAAAATATGCAGCAGCAAAGTGGGTGAGATTTAACAAATCTCTTCCATGCGCTGCGTAAGACTTCCGAGCAGAAATTCACCTGCGGTGTGTATTTTCCGTACTGCAGCATGTCAATTGCTGCTTCGGAAAGTGGACTGAAATGCGTGTTTCAGAGGAGATGTCACCATCTCCCAGCATTGTGAAAAATGCTGCAAAATCTGCACCGCTTTCTGTATTAAAAAAAAGCAGAAAATGGTGCGGTTATCCGCAGCGGAATATCTGCGGAATTGCGGCAGAAGTTTTCTGCAGCAATTCCGTTACATGTGGACAAGCCCTAACACCTCTTGCACATGACCGAGTTCGGGCCGTGACAAACTGTCCGCGTTTCGGCCGTACGGGTGAACGGGACTCCTGGCATCATAGACATTTTATGACGCTAGGAGTCTCTGCCTCCCCTACTGAAAAAAATTATACAGTACGGAACAGCAGTTCCGTGGGGAGAAAGACTCCTAGCATCATAAAATGTCTGGTGACAGGAGTCCCCTTCACCTGTACCACGGTAGGGCCGGGAAATGCCCAAACTCGGTCGTGTGTAAGAGTAGATAATCTACAAGCAGAGCCCAAATAACATACAATATACTAAAAGGAGTCCCATAATCCGTTCTCTGCTTAGTCTTCGGGGCTTGTGAGTCCCTGTATTACTTTACAGTTCTGTGCCAGAAAAAAGAGACGAACTATCAGATATTCTGGATTAAAGGAATTTTACCTATATTTACCTTCTGTGACGTCCAATAATCCAGAATATTTGATAATCTGGAAGCAAATAGGTTTCATGAATGCTGGATTAAAGAATATTTTGATGCGTTACATACAAAGAACGCTGTACTATATGGATCAGCCGGCAGTCGCCGTCCCCAAGATCTCCGTTTGGACGACCAGATTTTTTAGAGAATGTCCATTTAACCCTTGAATGGCTAACACTAACATTAGACGGAGACCAACAATACATCTTCTGGTCACCTTCTTGCATGCTGTTTCCGTTCATGTACTTAACCCTTTCCAGTTTGGCGCATTCTGCGTCAGCCTATAGTACTCTTTACTTTTTAACAATGTGTCGTCGTTCATTTTCTGCTCCAGTGGTTTTTCATGTTGTTCTTCTGAACAAACTGTTAAATCGTTCCTGGGACAAAAATATGTCAATTATAAACAGAAAAATTTGAAGTGCGTCGTACAGGCAGCGATAGCGTCCCCTTGTTTAAAACCCAAAAGGAGCAGAGGATCTTTAATACAAAGGGGTTTTTCCATAATCAATAAACCACCTATCCATGGGATAGGTGATTAATATCTGATCGGTGGGGGTCCAACTGCTGGGAGCCACACCAATCACGAGAACGGGACAAACTTGCTTTCCCCTATAGGAATGGAGCGGTGGTGTGCATGCTCGACCACCACTCCATTCATTTCTATGGGGCTGATAAAGCTAGCGGAGCGGCAGCCCTATAGAAATGAATGGAGCAACGGCCAAGCCTCTGCACTACCGCTCCATTCCTACGGAGCTCCCAGGAGTGGCAAGGTAAGCCCGTTCTCATGATTGGTGGGGTCCCAGCGGCCGGACCCCCACCGATCATATACTTATCACCTATCCATTGATAGGTGATGAAGAGGTTTTTGAAATCTTAAAGGGGTTTTCCCATAATCAATATCTGATTGCTGTGACTGAATATTTTTGGCTGTGCAGGGAAGAGTTAGGCTGGGTTCACACGACCATGTTACGTCCGTAATGTACGGAACGTATTTCGGCCGGAAGACCCGGACCGAACATAGTGCAGGGAGCCGGGCTCCTAGCATCATAGTGATGTACGATGCTAGGAGTCCCTGCCTCGCTGCAGGACAGCTGTCACGTACTGTAATCATGATTACAGTACGGGACAGTAGTTCCACGCAGAGGCAGGGACTCTTAGCATCGTACATAACTATGATGCTAGGAGCCCGGCTCCCTGCACTGTGTTCGGACCGGGTCTTCCGGCCGAAATACGTTCCGTACATTACGGACGTAACATGGTCGTGTGAACCCAGCCTTAGAGTTACGTTAGACAACTCCAATACCAAATTCTCTCCAGGGAAGCAATAGCGATTGACAGAACAACACAGATAATATTTTGCCATCTAACCAGTCAAAAATTAAATAGTTAAAAGGTACAGGTCCGAGGCCTGAGGCTGCACCACTGAGACATTCTGATGACAACCTTCTGATTTCTGTGCAGTGTTGTCATGGAAACCTTGTGTAGATTCAAATCACTGTCTACATCAATATCTACATCTTGACTAGCTTGAATTGGTGTAACCCCTTCCCGCCGGATCACGTATATATACGTCATTAAAATCGGTGGCTTACCGCCTTTTCACGTAAATATACGTCATGGAGATGAAGCTGGCTCAGGAGCTGAGCCAGCGACATCACCACCGGGTGACAGCTGTATGTTACAGTTGGCACCCTAAGGTATCGGCTAGGACCGGAGCTAGCCTCCGATCCGACCGATTAACCCCTCACATGCTGCGTTCTATAGAGATCGCAGCATGTGAGGAGTTTATAGCCACCGGCACCCCAGCAACGTGATCGCTGGGTTGCCGGTGGCTGCAAAGGCGATCGGAGGGCTAATGCTTACCTCCCGATCAGCCTGTAACGGAATCCTCCTATGCCCCGTCGTCGGCGGGGCCCAGGAGGCTTCCGGTAACATCGGCAAGATGGCGCCGGCTCAGCTTCCGGCTCAGAAGCTGAGCCGGCGTCATCAGCAGTGGGTGTCCGCTGTATGTTACAGCGGACACCCCGATCTATCGCCAGGAACCGGAGCTAGCTCCGATTCCTGGCATTAACCCCTTCGATGCAGCGATCCATTGTGATCGCTGCATCCTAGAGGTTTGTAGAAAATCGGCAGCCTTGCCATGCGATGGCAAGGCTGGCGACTGCTACCATGGCAACAGGAGCCCTAACAATGGACTCCTGTCTGCCATTACGTAAGCTGATTAGGCCCCGCCCAGAGGCGGAGCCTAATCGGCTTGCTGTCAGTGAACAACTGACAGTTCCAATACATTGCACTACATAGGTAGTGCAATGTATTAGAACATCAAACAAATAGTTGGACATTCAAGTCCCCTAGTGGGACTAAAGAAAAGTGTAAAAAAAAGTGTAAAAAAAGTAAAAATAAAAGTTGGAAAAGATACAATAAAAGTTTCAAATAATAACACAAAACACAATCGCCCTTTTTCCCTTATAAGTCATTTATTATTGAAAAAAATAATAAAGCCATACATATTTGGTATCGCAGCGATCGTAACGACCTGAACTATAAAAATATTATGTTATTTATTCCGCACAGTGAACGCCGTAAAAAAAAACCTCAAAAACACTGCCATAATTACTGTTTTTTTGGTCACTGTCTTCCAAAAATTGAAATAAAAAGTGATCAAAAAGTCGCATGTATCCAAAAATGGTACCGATAAAATCTATACCTTGTCTCGCAAAAAAAACAAGCCCTCACACAGCTCCATCGATGAAAAAATGTAAAAGTTATGGCTCTCACAACTTGGCGACAGAAAAAATACATTCTCTTTCCAAAAGTAATTTTATTGTGCAAAAAGTTATAAAAAAGTTCTATAAATTTGGTATCGCCGGAATCGTACTGACCCGCAGAATAAAGGTAACATGTAGTTTATAACGTACGGTGAACGGTGTATATAAAAAAAAAAGTGGCACAAGCTGGGCATGACATTTGACACTGAATTGGCATATCTAGGGAAACTATTTAATTTGTACCTTCCGCAGCGCAATCATTTATGGAAAAGACACGTGGGGTGAAAATGCTCACTACACCTCTTAATAAATGCCTTGAGGGGTGCAGTTTCCAAAATGGGGTCACTTCTCAGGGGTTTCTTTTATTATTTCACATCAAAGCCTCTGCAATTGTGAACCAATACTTTATAAGTCGCCAAATTAGGCCTCAATTTTACATGGTGCTCTCTCACTCCTGAGCCCTGTCGAATGTCCAGGCAAAAGATTAGGGCCACATGTAGGGTGATTCTAAAACAGGGAAACACCGCATAATAATTGAGAGCTGTCTTGTTATGGTGGCACAAGCCGGGCACCACATATTGGCGTATCTAAGGAAAAATTCCCATTTTCATTCTCCCACATCGTGTGCACACGAATTTCTGCAAAACACCTTTGGGGTTAACATGCTCACTACACCACTAGGTGAATACCTTGAGGGTGTTGTTTCCAAAATGGCGTCACTTCTGGGGGGGATCCACTGTTTTGGTCCCACATGGACTTTGCAAATGCAACATAGCGACCAGAAACCAAATGCAGCAAAATCTGTACACCAAAAGCAAATGGCGCTCCTTCCCTTCTGAGCCCTGCCGTGTGCCCAAACAGCATTTTACGACCACGTGTGGGGTATTGCCGTACTCCAGAGAAGTTGCTTTACAAGCGTTGGGGTTCTTTTTTTCCTTTATTTGTTGAGAAAATTAAAAATTTGGAGCTAAAGCTACGTCTTATTGAAGAAAAAGGATTTTTTTTATTTTCACTGCCCAATTCTAATAAAATCTATGAAACACCTGTGGGGGCAAAATGCTCACTACACCCCTAGATGGATTCCTCAAGGGGTGTAGTTTTCTCAATGGAGTCACTTTTTTGGCGTTTTCACTGTTTTGGTACCTCAGGGGCTTTGCAAATGTGACATGGCCTGCGCAAACCATTCCTGCTAAATTTGAGCTCCAAAAGCCAAATGGCGCTCTTTCCCTTCTAAGCTCCGCCGTGTGTCCAAACATCCGTTTATAACCACATGTGGGGTATTTTTTTACTCGGGAGAAATTGCTTTACAAATGTTGTGGTGCTTTTTCTCCTTTAGTCCTCGTGGAAATTAGAAAAAATTAGCTAAACCTACATAATCTTTGAAAGAATGACGATTTTTATTTTCACGGCCTACTTCCAATAATTTCTGCAAAAAACCTGCGGGGTCAAAATGCTCACTATACCCCTAGATAATTTCCTCAAGGGGTGTAGTTTCCAAAATGGGGTCACTTTTGGTGGATTTCCACTGTTTTGGCACCGAAAGAGCCCTTGAAACCTGACATGGAGCCTAAAATATTTTCTAATAAAAAGGAGGCCCAAAATCCACTGGGTGCTCCTTTGCTTCTGAGGCCGGTGCTTCAGTCCAGTAGCACACTAGGGCAACATGTGGGATATTTCCTAAAACTGCAGAATCTGGTCAATAAATATTGAGTTGCATTTCTCTGGTAAAAACTTCTGTGTTACAAAAAAAATAGAATAAAAATGAATTTCTGCAAAAAAAAAATGAAATTTGAAAATTTCACCTCTACGTTGCTTTAATTCCTGTGAAACGTTTAAAGGGTTAAGAAACTTTCTAAATGCTGTTTTGAATACTTTGAGGGGTGAAGATTTTAAAATGGGGTGACTTTTTGGCGGTTTCTAATATATAAGGCCCTAAAAGCCGCTTCACAACTGAACTGGCCCCTGTAAAAATAGCCTTTTGAAATTTTCTTTAAAATGTGAGAAATTGCTGCTAAAGTTCTAAGCCTTGTAACGTCCTAGAAAAATAAAAGGATGTTCAAAAAACGATGCCAATCTAAAGTAGACATATGGGGGATGTTAATTAGCAACAATTTTGTGTGGTATAACTGCCTGTCTTACAAGCAGATACATTTACATTTAGAAAAATGCAAATTTTTGCAATTTTTCACCAAATTTTGGTGTTTTTCACTGGTAAATATTGAATTTATCGACCACATTTTTCCACTATCATAAAGTCCAATGTATCACGAGAAAACAATCTCAGAATCACTTTGATAGGTAAAAGCGTTCCGGAGTTATTACCACATAAAGTGAAATATGTCAGATTTGAAAAAATGGGTCTGGTCCTGAAGGCCAAAATGAGCTTGGTCCTGAAGGGGGTAAACATTGATGTGGATGGTGATCCGACCATCACTCTGACTCTGAATCAGAAGGAGAAATTTTGTCATCAGAATCTCTCAGTAGTGCAGCCTTCAGGCTTTGGGCCTGTAACTTCAATCTATCATATCTCAGCACAGAACTAAGATATTAAAAAACAGTTTTCATTTTTAATGGGCACTAAAGAACTTTTATATTTTTACCCTTTAACTCAAATGCAAATGTTTAATATGTATATTTTAGTGGCATACTCAAACAGCTGGATCTGCAGCCCCCCACCATTCTGTCTGGAGAGTTTATCAGCACCACATTCCAGGCTCTCCTTGTGATAGAGAGAATGGATGTAATTGACTACTTGGAGAGAAGCCATATCTAGTATCCTGGTCAATAACCACTTTGTTGATCATTTGCCTCACTTCTATGTCCTCTATGAACACAATGCATGGATGTCACAATAAAGGGCCTTTTACACCGGCTGACAGGGAGATTTGCTGCCGACAACGATAATATTTAACTTTTTTTAAAAACAATACGATCCCCATTGCTTTCTGATCCAATTAAAACTTTGGATATTTGGCCTTTGATTAATTACTGTTACCTACCCCGTATGATAACCACCCCCCCCCCCCCCCCCCGGGGGCCCAGAGACCTGTTTGACCATCCCTAAATTCCTCTATAATGTATAGCTAGAGCTGAAAATGTGATGTAGATGGTATTTCCTATAGAAAAATCTTTACTCTATAACGGCATATAAAAATAATCATAGTATAACCCTAAACAAGAAAAAACAAAAATGAAAATTTCTTCTAAATGCTCAGACGTAAGCAAAAATAGGGGATATATAGAGGTATAGGTGTATAACTTGTACCTGCCGTGTAGCTCCATCCATGAAGAATCTTCAAATATTTTCTCGGACACATCATCCTTCTGCTCTTTCGGTTCTTTAAGTCTAGTTGCCATAAAGCACAAAAACACGAACAATCTAATTAATTAAAGGGGTTTTCCGGAACCAATTTGCTTGACTGAATATCTAAACTTAATGCGGTTTGTAATATACTTGCGTTTGCATTGTTGTTTCAAACACCCTATTCCAAAGCCGCTAAAAATCGGAACATCCGGCGCTGCCCCGTACATGACCTATTACTTCCTTTTTCCGGCTGGGTCAATGTACCGGTACGTCATTGCTGATGTCACTATCTACTGAGGGAAGGGGTGGACGGGATCCTCTTTCTCACTTGTCTCTGCGCACGCGTGGTTGCTACACAAATAGTTTTCACCACGAATGCCCAATCCTCTGCTTTCTGCGCAGAATTTAGGCAATGAGCGTTACAGGAAATGGCCAACAAAAGGAAGTATCAGAAGTAAACAAAGCGCAAATCGAGCGCAGCGAGCGTGCAGTAAGTACAATAAATCAAAGAAAAAGCTGGGCAGCATTCCTACACCACACCTAAAAGGGATCTCAAATGTAAAAAATTTAATTTTTGTATCAGAAAACCCCTTTAATGACCTTGTAGAGGGTTTACAGAGTATTATTTCTGTATTTGCAGAGGATACCCAGCTCTGTAAAGTAATCAACACAGAGGAGGATATTATAATATTACAGAGGGCTGTGGGGAAGCTGGAGACGTGGGCGGAAAAATGGCAAATTCATTTGAATGTGGATAAATGGAAGGTTATGTATTCGGGCCGAGGAAACACATTCTACAATTCTGTATTAAATGGTAAAACACAGTGAAACTGCCGCTGAAAAAGCCATGAGGGATTGCAATCAATGCCAGGCAGCTGCTGCCAATGCAAATTACATCATGGGATGCATCAAAAGAGGCATAGATGCTCATGACAAAAATTTACTTTTGCCCTCTATCACAAGTCAGAGCCCACACATGGAATATTGTGTAAAGTTTTGGGCACATGTGTATAAAAAGAACATAGCTGAAGTAGAGCGGGTGCAGAGGAGGGCGACCAAGGTAATTAAGGGAAAGGGTGGATTGCAGTACTAAGAAAGGTTATCAGGGTTATTCAGTTTAGATAAAAGATGTCTCTGGGGCGATCAAATTACAATGTGAAAACATATAAGTAAACAGAACGGAGATCTTTCTAATGATCTTTTTATACCTTGGCCTGTATGACAAGGGGCCATCCTCTACATCTGGAGAAAAAAAGGTTTCCCCATAATCATAGATGAGGATTCTCTGCAGTTCGAGCAGTGAGACTAAGGAACTCTCTGCCACAAGATGTTGTGATGGTCGATTCATTGAACAAGTTCAAGAAGGGTCTTGAAAAATATAATATTACAAGTTATGAGTAGTAGACTCTGGAGATGTGATGTCGATCCAGATATTTATTCTGATTGACATATTTCGAGTTGGGAAGGAACTTTGTTTCCCTAATATGGGGCAATTGACATCGACCTTATTGGTGGTTTTGCCTTCCTCTGGATCAACACGGTAGGATTATAGGTTGGACTGAATGTACCGGTGTCTTTTTTCAACCTTATCCACTATGTAACTACTGTATTATTATAGAGGCAAACAGGCCACCTGCTTAGAGGAGCACTGTTCAAGTGGAAGTCAACGTTTGTAATGCTGAACAGCCTGGTGCTGGAGGTCTACCCAAATTAACAGGATTATCCAGCTAAACACTTTATATAACACACATCAAACAGGTATAATGTAGAACTTTGGTTGGGTCCAGCAGCTAAGACACCCACCAAACCTGAGAACGAGGTCCGTGGTGAAGTACCCAGATGTTTCCATTACTCCCACTGATTCCAATGGAGAGTAGCACACGTGAGCACCCTTCTGAGGATGGGGAATCAGTAGAAGACTGGGCTGTCAGACACCCATTGACCATAGTGTTATGATATAGGATTCATACCTGGGCTCCAAACGCTCTTTAACCTTTGCAATGGATCGTATATATGGTGCAATCTGTTTGGCAATCGTGGTCAGGTAGCCGTTTTCTTGCTTCAGTTGCTGCAGGTCGTGTAGTTGAGCTGTTGTGACCAGGAGACAATGAGTTAATCTTGAAACCAATGAAAGGAACCAGTTATGACATATCGCTCGGATATGCTGATCGGTGGAGGCCAACCGATGACGAGGACGAAGCAGGTCTCTCCAGACAAGATACACCATCTTACCTTCATAAATTTCCTGCTCATTTGCAACCCTCTGATATGTTTCCTCCCATATCTAGAAGGAAGAAAATGCTAATAAAAATTATACTTTCTACAGGTATGGATAAGAGAAGACATTGTAAAATCCCAGGATGACCACAGCCTCAATGTCATGGTTGGATTTTGTGCGATGATCACAAGGTCACTTGCTTATATAAGGTTTAGGTTCCTACCCAAATCTGCTCCACCTCAAGTAGAGGAGCCGGCACTGATCAGGTGACGTGACGGTGGACTCACCTCTTCGAATGCCGTCCTCATCGTTTCTACTGATGAGTACTCCGAGGCAATCTGAACGTCCACCTGCAGAGATTTCTGTATGATATCACTCATCGTGTCGGTCTTAATAAGGGAATGGTGTTTTGTGAGGTCTCGGTGCAGTTCCTGGACCTGGTCCTTCAGGTTCTGGATCTCCAGCTGGATAGTCTGAAGGCAAAAATCACATTTGGTTTATACTGAAACTTTTTGTATTGTTCCTCCATAACTACAGTGTTTTGCGTTATACAATGCAGTCTCCTAGGCTATCAGCTACAACATTAGGGCTTACAGACATGGATGCTTCACCACGACCATATGTCTCCTCCAAATTTCCAATATATATGCTTTGCAGTGGCCAAGTGCATTCAGACACAATGGTACAAACGTAATCTGCAATAATCTGCAGTAGAGACATACCGGAGATACAGTGTGAATGCAGACTATGAGCTATCATCCCCGAATCCAGGACAGAAGAGGATTGCATACACTGACACACTGAAACACCCGCAGCAATGAGCATGACCAGGTTAGAGTGAGTTTCCAGTCTCTAAATGTATGCGATGAGTGTTTTCGTTCCCAGTCAGCAAGCTAAGATCTTGAAAATGGTGAAGAATTGAAATACAAAGTATAGTAGGTAACTGGACTTTGCTTTATAGAATAATTAAATGGGTTTTCCTATCATCATTGGTTACCCCCATCACCAGGATAGGTGATAAATATCTGATCGATGGGGGTCTCACCACTTAGGCCCCCATCAAACCCATGAACGAATTCACCAGGCCATCCCTGTGCGCCCCATATTAATTGAGCGGTACTGCGCATGCTCGAACACCGCTCCACTCATTTTCTATGGGGTTGCTGTAAACTAATCTCAGGCAGCCCCATAGAAAGTGGATGGAGAAGTCGCCGAGCTAGTGCAGCACCGCTCCATTCATACGGGGCGCACAGTGACAACCAGGTCAGCCCGTTCTCGGGATTAGTAGGGGTCCCAGCGGATGGACCCCCACCAATCAGATATTTATCACCCATCCTGTGGATAGGTGTTAAATACTGATTGTGGGAAAAACCCGTTAAGCTTCTTTAACTCTACAGCTTCCATAGGCCAGGTAGCTGGAGCTCCGAGCAGATGTAAGGCTGTGTTCATTTAAAAGGAATTAAAGGGATTGTACAAGATTAAAACAAAACAAAACATGGCTGCTTTGTTCTCGAAACAGCGCCCCACCACAGGTTGTGTCTGGTATTACAGCTGAACTTCAGGAAGTGAATGGTGCTGAGTTGCAATACCACACACAATCTGTGGACAGGGGTGGTGCTGTTTTTGGAAGAAAGCAGCCATGTTTTTATAATCTTGTATAACCCATTGCACATTATCAAGACTAGGATTGGATCCTAATGACAGGGGAAGTGTTCAGCTTTCTTCTATACAACACTCCCTTTAGATTCCTTTCTTGGTTTTGGCAATAATATGTGACACCAGCCGACAGCATAAAAAAACAATACACACAATACACATCCAGGTTTGTTTAAATTCCTCACTTTTTTTTTTTAATGTTATTTAAAAAAAAAAAAATGTCTGCTTGCTGTCAGTGAATGGAAACTATTTCTTACATTCAGACGTTTAACACCTGTCATGGCTTAGTCCTCCTGACACAACTGCAGTTTGTTACAATGGATAGGTTTAGGCCTAGTGGAATATTGTTATAACCTATATTTTTGATCTAATAAGAGTCCATTAAATACATTTTTTAATAAAGGTTTGGATTATGCCATTTATAAGAAGTAAATTTAAGGCTTATCTTAATAGGAAGCAAGAGATTAGAAAAAAAGCATTCTTGCCAACAGTCCCAATTTTTTATGGGACCATCCAACAAACCCTATCCGTAAGAGGGGCAGGGTTTGGGTTATTTTGCATTGAAATGTGTGTGTTGTTTGGGGGTGTACTTAAGCGGAACGGGGGTGAGGCTTAAAATGTCCCGTGATTTGGGATTCTAATATTGGCAATTGTACTTCTACACAGTCAATACTAAGTATGAGGGCAATGTGGACCTCAAATATTACTGCAGATAGAAGCCACCACCTACCCTGTACATGTCTTCAAAATTACGGCAATGATTAGTAAATGGGTTGTCCTCTCCTTCCGCCAGCAGGACTTTGGTGCTGATATATCGATGCATGGTGGGTTTACGGACAATGGTCCCAGTGATGGACATTTTGTCGCAGGAGGATGTAAATCCGGGGATTATTAAAGCCTCAGAGCATGGACTGCTGGAAATCCTAAAGAAAGTATAGATATCTTATAAGTCTCAGAGGATCTGGTCAATCATGTAGGACTCATCAGACTTAGGGTATGTGCACACACACTAATTACGTCCGTAATTGACGGACGTATTTCGGCCGCAAGTCCCGGACCGAACACAGTGCAGGGAGCCGGGCTCCTAGCATCATAGTTATGTACGATGCTAGGAGTCCCTGCCTCGCTGCAGGACAACTGTCCCGTACTGTAATCATGTTTTCAGTACGGGACAGCAGTTCCACGGAGAGGCAGGAACTCCTAGCGTCGTACATAACTATGATACTAGGAGCCCGGCTCCCTGCACTGTGTTCGGTCCGGGACTTGCGGCCGAAATACGTCCGTCAATTACGGACGTAATTAGTGTGTGTGCACATACCCTTAGGGTATCTTCACGCAGCCGTAAACACCCCGAAAAACAGCTGAAAATACGGGGGGCTGAACACCTCCAAACATCTGCCCATTGATTTCAATGGGAAAGACGGCGTTTCGTTCCCACGGGGCGTTTTTTAAGCGGCCGTTTTTAAAAACGGTGCGTAAAAAAACGCCCCGTAAAAAAAAGTGAATATTACAGCCGTTGTTAGTTTAGCATGTGAACATACCCTAAAACCTGCAGTAAGGCATTTTAGGCTTAGCCCAGATTTACACGAGCGTGTGCGTTTTGCGCGCGCATAAGGTACTTAACAGCTCCGTGTGTCATCACCATATGATGCGTGGCTGCGTGATTTTCGCGCAGCCGCCATCATGATGACACTCTGTTTGTATGTTTGTAGCACGTGGTGCTTTTCTGTTTTCAATCATACTTTTTACTGCTGTTGCGCGAATCACAAGCGTCACACGGAAGTGCTTCCGTGTGCTGCGTGAGATTTTCACGCACCCATTGACTTCGATGGGTGCGTGATGCGCGAACAGCGCACAAATATAGGACATGTCATGAGTTTTACGCAGCGGACACACACTGCGTAAAAATCACATACTGTCTGCACGGCCCCATAGACTAATATAGGTCCGTACGAGGCGCGTGAAAATCACGCGCATTGCACGGACGTATTACACGTTCGTCTAAATAAGCCCTTAAGGTCATTTTACATCGGCCCATTTTGGCCGATACAACGAGCGCCAATCAACGAAACAGCTCGTTGATCGGCGCTCGCTTGCTCCTCTCACAAGTAGCTAGTATGGGGACGAGTGCTCGTTACTACGATCGCTTGTCCTCATACATTTCTGTCATGTCGGCAGCGCGTCCCCATGTTCACACCGGGTGATGTGTTGCCGACAACAATAATATTTTGGGCATTTAAAACGATACGATCAGCCGATGAACGAGCATCAGCTGATCGTTGTCCTGTTCTGTGAACGCTCAGTTGCCCGATAATTGTCCAGTGTAAAATTGCCTTAAAACTTCATGGAGGACAAAGTCACGTCACCCTGGTGTTCCGCTGGCAGGTGCATGGGTGTAGTTATGGGGGTACAGGTAGTCAAAAAGTCTTCTCTTCTATATAAGAAGACACCAGTAGGATAAATGGCACCTGGTAGGTGGGGGCGCTGTTACACACTTTGCCGAAGTGCCCGTAACAAAAAAAAATATTCAGAATATGTTCATTATATATAAATTCTTCTTCTGTCTGTTCAGTCATTTTTCTTTTCCAGTTTCCCAAAGTGATTATTACTAATAGTCACCATTACAGATCCTATAATGTTTGTCAATCATCTCGTCAATATTCCTGAATGGTAGAACTGCCTAGTTATGCAGGATACAGGGGCAAGAAATGTATAACAGCAAAAGTGGAATGGGTTTGTCATTCAGGAATCCTGGAAAGCTGAGTGACAACCCCAATGTACGCTAAAGTAAAAACGGCTGTAAAATACGGAGCTGTTTTCAAGGGAAAAGCCTCTGATTTTCAGCCGTTTTTAAAGATTCAAACGTTTTTTGATGCGTTTTTGGAGGCGTTTTTCTATTGACACAAACAGCCGCGTTAAACAAAACCGCCCCATTTGAACGAAACGCCGTTTTTCCCATTAAAATCAATGGGCAGATGTTTGGAGGCGTTAAACTTCCGTTTTTTTAGGCATTTACGCCCTGAAAAATGCATGAAAACACTGAAACATACCCTTAGATGTCTCCCTCCCGCTGCTGCCTTTTCTCTTCACAATAACACTGAGTGATAACCTGCAGCTGCAGCTCCCTCCTCTCCCTCTTCAATATACTGTTTTACAGTAGATAGAGTTCTTGGGTGACTGAGGAGGTTTCTGAAAATTAAAAGACCCTGCAGGCAGGAAAGGGGAACTATAGGCAGCTGGAAAGTGAAGTACATGCCACATTCCCCTAATTAGATATACTGTAGAGTTATTTTTATATATATATATATATATATATATATATATATATATATATATATAATCACACACTGATTTATATTAAAAATATATGTAATGATTGGTACACTTTAAAATTGATTTAGAGGATTATACACATATACCCCAGTAGCTAAATTCTCAGATAGCAACAAATCCTACAATATCAGGCACTAATACCGCAACAAACGTACCAATCACACTCTACATGTAAAGCGTTAACCCATTAAAAACCCAATTACCTGAATGAGTTGACTTGGGCTGTGCTAAGTAATGTCCTATGATCTTGTATTGTGTAAATCCAGCCTTGGTTCTTTAGTTTAAAGCATGAACAAGCAAACAATGTGTCCCCTTTTAGTTCTCATCTGCACTACATGTAAGATGCTCGAGCTTTATGTGACATCCGCCGACCTGAATATATATATATATATATATATATATATATATATATATATATAGACGGTGCTAAAGATTTGAGCTCTAAGAGTTCTTTGAAATTCTGATATAAATAGTGCTGGCCAGAGCATGTGCTCACAAGTTTGTCTGTATGCCCGACATGCCACTAATCACCCAGGGGCAAGCACAAGGCGGGCATGTGATCCACTGAATGTGGAACGCGTGAGCACAATAAACATAAAAGAAATGCTGCTGGTTATATGCCAGTAGCAAAGAAAAGTGTAAAATGAAAAATTATATATAACAAATGAAAAAAATTGCAATGCATATTTTGTTTTGTAAAGATATCCAATAAAACAACAAATAAATCGGTTTGCACAAGTAAATTGCCTTTGGACTAACTACTTTGAATACAACTACTATAATATTGCCCCTATATACAAGAATATAACTACTATAATACTGCCCCCTATATACAAGCATATAACTACTATAATACTGCTCCTATATACAAGAATATAACAACTATAATACTGCCCCCTATATACAAGAATATAACAACTATAATACTGCCCCCTATATACAAGAATATAACTACTATAATACTGCTCCTATATACAAGAATATAACTACTATAATACTGCCCCTATATACAAGAATATAACTACTATAATACTGCTCCCTATATACAAGAATATAACTACTATAATACTGCTCCTATATACAAGAATATAACTACTATAATACTGCCCCTATATACAAGAATATAACTACTATAATACTGCCTCCTATATACAAGAATATAACTACTATAATACTGCTCCCTATATACAAGAATATAACTACTATAATACTGCCCCCTTTATACAAGAATATAACTACTATAATACTGGCCCCTATATACAAGAATATAACTACTATAATACTGCCCCTATATACAAGAATATAACTACTATAATACTGCTCGCTATATACAAGAATATAACTACTATAATACTGCCCCCTATGTACAAGAATATAACTACTATAATACTGCCCCCTATATACAAGAATATAACTACTATAATACTACCCCCTATATGCACACGAATATAACTACTATAATACTGCTCCCTATATACAAGACTATAACTACTATAATACTGCTCCTATATACAAGAATATAACTACTATAATACTGCCCCCTATATACAAGAATATAACTACTATAATACTGCCCCCTATATACAGGAATATAACTACTATAATACTGCCCCCTATATACAAGAATATAACTACTATAATACTGCCCCTATATACAAGAATATAACTACTACAATACTGCTCTTATATACAAGAATATAACTACTATAATACTGCCCCCTATATACAAGAATATAGCTACTATAATACTGCCTCCTATATACAAGAATATAACTACTATAATACTGCTCCTATATACAAGAATATAACTACTATAATACTGCTCCTATATGCAGGAATATAACTACTATAATACTGCCCCCTATGTAGAAGAATATAACTACTATAATACTGCCTCCTATATACAAGAATATAACTGCTATAATACTGCTCCCTATATACAAGAATATAACTACTATAATACTGCTCCTATATACAAGAATATAACTACTATAATACTGCTCCTATATACAAGAATATAACTACTATAATACTGCCACTATGCACAAGAATATAACTACAATAATACTGCCCCTTATGTACAAGAATATAACTACAATAATACTGCCCCCTATATACAAGAATATAACTACTATAATACTGCTCCTATATACAAGAATATAACTACTATAATACTGTCCCTATGCACAAGAATATAACTACTATAATACTACCCCCTATATACAAGAATATAACTACTATAATACTTCCCCCTATGTACAAGAATATAACTACTATAATACTGCTCCTATATACAAGAATATAACTACTATAATACTGCTCCCTATATACAAGAATATAACTGCTATAATACTGCTCCTATATACAAGAATATAACTACTATAATACTGCTCCTATATACAAGAATATAACTACTATAATACTGCTCCCTATATACAAGAATATAACTACTATAATACTGCCTCCTATATACAAGAATATAACTACAATAATACTGCTCCTATGTACAATAATATACACTACCGTTCAAAAGTTTAGGGTCACTTAGAAATTTCCTTATTTTTGCAAGAAAAGCACAGTTTTTTTCAATGAAGATAAAATTAAATCTGAAATACACTCTATACATTGTTAATGTGCTTAATGACTATTCTAGCTGCAAACGTCTGGTTTTTAATGCAATATCTACATAGGTGTATAGAGGCCCATTTCCAGCAACCATCACTCCAGTGTTCTAATGGTACATTGTGTTTGCTAACTGTGTTAGAAGGCTAATGGATGATTAGAAAACACTTGCAAACCCTTGTGCAATTATGTTAGCACCGCAGTAAACAGTTTTGCTGTTTAGAGGAGCTATAAAACTGACCTTCCTTTGAGCTAGTTGAGAATCTGGAGCATTACATTTGTGTGTTCGATTAAACTCTCCAAATGGCTAGAAAAAGAGAGCTTTCATGTGAAACTCGACAGTCTATTCTTGTTCTTAGAAATGAAGGCTATTCCATGCGAGAAATTGCCAAGAAACTGAAGATTTCCTACAACGGTGTGTACTACTCCCTTCAGAGGACAGCACAAACAGGCTCTAACCAGAGTAGAAAGAGAAGTGGGAGGCCCCGCTGCACAACTGAGCAACAAGACAAGTACATTAGAGTCTCTAGTTTGAGAAATAGACGCCTCACCGGTCCTCAACTGGCATCTTCATTAAATAGTACCGGCAAAACGCCAGTGTCAACGTCTACAGTGAAGAGGGGACTCCGGGATGCTGGCCTTCAGGGCAGAGTGGCAAAGAAAAAGCCATATCTGAGACTGGCTAATAAAAGGAAAAGATTAATATGGGCAAAAGCTCAGACATTGGACAGAGGAAGATTGGAAAAAAGTGTTATGGACAGACGAATCGAAGTTTGAGGTGTTTGGATCACACAGAAGAACATTTGTGAGACGCAGAACAACTGAAAAGATGCTGGAAGAGTGCCTGACGCCGTCTGTCAAGCATGGTGGAGGTAATGTCATGGTCTGGGGTTGCTTTGGTGCTGGTAAAGTGGGAGATTTATACAAGGTAAAAGGGATTTTGAATAAGGAAGGCTATCACTCCATTTTGCAACGCCATGCCATACCCTGTGGACAGCGCTTGATTGGAGCCAATTTCATCCTACAACAGGACAATGACCCAAAGCACACCTCCAAATGATGCAAGAACTATTTAGGGAAGAAGCCGGCAGCTGGTATTCTATCTGTAATGGAGTGGCCATCGCAGTCACCAGATCTCAACCCCATAGAGCTGTTGTGGGAGCAGCTTGACCGTATGGTACGCAGAAGTGCCCATCAAGCCAATCCAACTTGTGGTAGGGGCTTCTGGAAGCATCGTGTGAAATTTCTCCCGATTACCTCAGCAAATGAACAGCTAGAATGCCAAAGGTCTGCAATGCTGGAATTGCTGCAAATGGAGCATTCCAAGACGGAAGGAGAAAATTATTATTTCAAATAAAAATCATTATTTCTAACCTTGTCAATGTCTTGACTATATTTTCTAGTCATTTTGCAACTCATTTGATAAATATAAGTGTGAGTTTTCATGGAAAACACAAAATTGTCTGGGTGATCCCAAACTTTTGAACTTTATTGTAACTACTATAACACTGCACCCTATATACAAGAATATAACTACTATAATACTGCTCCCTATATACAAGAATATTACTACTATAATACTGCCCCCTATATACAAGAATATTACTACTATAATACTGTCCCCTATGTACAAGAATATAAATACTATAATACTGCCCCCTATATACAAGAATATTACTACTATAATACTGCCCCCAATGTACAAGAATATAACTACTATAATACTGCCTCCTATATACAAGAATATAACTACTATAATACTGCTCCCTATATACAAGAATATTACTACTATAATACTGCCCCCTATGTACAAGAATATAACTACTATAATACTGCCCCCTATATACAAGAATATTACTACTATAATACTGCCCCCAATGTACAAGAATATAACTACTATAATACTGCCTCCTATATACAAGAATATAACTACTATAATACTGCCCCTATATACAAGAATATAACTACTATAATACTGCCCCCTATGTACAAGAATATAACTACTATAATACTGCCCCTATATACAAGAATATAACTACTATAATACTGCCCCCTATATACAAGAATATAACTACTATAATACTGCCCCTATATACAAGAATATTACTACTATAATACTGCCCCCAATGTACAAGAATATAACTACTATAATACTGCCTCCTATATACAAGAATATAACTGCTATAATACTGCTCCCTATATACAAGAATATAACTACTATAATACTGCCCCTATATACAAGAATATAACTACTATAATACTGCCCCCTATGTACAAGAATATAACTACTATAATATTGCCCCTATATACAAGAATATAACTACTATAATACTGCTCCTATATACAAGAATATAACTACTATAATACTGCTCCCTATATACAAGAATATAACTACTATAATACTGCCTCCTATATACAAGAATATAACTACTATAATACTGCCCCTATATACAAGAATATAACTACTATAATACTGCCCGCTATGTACAAGAATATAACTACTATAATACTGCCCCCTATGTACAAAAATATAACTACTATAATACTGCCCCCTATGTACAAGAATATAACTACTATAATACTGCTCCTATATACAAGAATATAACTACTATAATACTGCCTCCTATATACAAGAATATAACTACTATAATACTGCCCCCTATGTACAAGAATATAACTACTATAATACTGCCCCTATATACAAGAATATAACTGCTATAATACTGCCCCCTATATACAAGAATATAACTACTATAATACTGCCCCCTATATACAAGAATATAACTACTATATTACTTCCCCTATATACAAGAATATAACTACTATAATACTGCCCCCTATATACAAGAATATAACTACTATAATACTGCCCCCTATATACAAGAATATAACTACTATAATACTGCTCCCTATATACAAGAATATAACTACTATAATACTGCTCCCTATATACAAGAATATAACTACTATAATACTGCCCCCTATGTACAAGAATATAACTACTATAATACTGCCCCTATATACAAGAATATAACTACTATAATACTGCTCCTATATACAAGAATAGAACTACTATAATACTGCCCGCTATGTACAAGAATATAACTACTATAATACTGCTCCTATATACAAGAATATAACTACTATAATACTGCTCCCTATATACAAGAATATAACTACTATAATACTGCCACCTATGTACAAGAATATAACTACTATAATACTGCCCCTGTATACAAGAATATAACTACTATAATACTGCTCCTATATACAAGAATATAACTGCTATAATACTGCCCCCTATATACAAGAATATAACTACTATAATGCTGCCCCCTATGTACAAGAATTCGGCACATGAGAATCCACCCTTAAATTTCAGACTCCCTATTAAATAATTTGTCAGCTGCTCAGTTTGCTAAGCAATGGCCAAAATATAAGTCCTCTCCGGGGATGGATCAACATCAGTTGAGGCCCCTGGATCCTTGGAACAGGACAAGTAGAGGGTATTGCTGCCCTAACAATAGCCCCATATTGTGCTTAAATAATGCCATCCAGTGCTCAAATACACAAATAGCCCCATATAGTACCCAAATATACCACTGTACATTGCCTAAATAATACCACAGATGACTCCATGAAGCAATTCGCAATGAACTAACATCTATGGCAGTCCACACCTGGTGGAGAATGGAGATCTCTAAGAGGTGAAGGCCCAGGGCAATTGCCCTTCTTGCCCATGATACAATCCAAAAACATAACAATTTTTATTGTAACTTCTCCTCGATTGGATCGTTAATAATTATAACGATGTTTTTGACCCCCCCTCTTAGTAACGGTCTACCGTGGAATAGGTTGACTGTCATGTTTTCTTGCATCTATCGACAGGAAGTCTATTGTGTGCTGGTAAATATCTTCCCCGACAATCACAAATCAAACATTTCTGGAGATCCTGACATTTTTTACACATTTCTTTGAGTGATAAGAAGAATTGTAAACCAGTAACACTTACATGCTTCCATTTCCATGTCCCGGGGCACCACATGAGCCGCTCACGCTGCCAGCGCGGCGAAGGTTAAACATTAGCAGCGGCTCCAGACAACGTGCAAACTCGGCTGCATAATCTGTGTTGATCTGCAATTCACGCAAGAAACGTTATTAGAATTTCCATCATTGTATAATAAAAAGTTTTGCAACTTTTTAATAAACTTTGTGTTACAATTTCTCACTAATTCCAAGATCTCTTCTTGCTGTCAGTGAATAGAAACATTCTTCTTCCTTTTTTTTTTTTTACATCCAGAGGCTACATACCCGTACAGACCTAATACTTGTCACAGCTGAAGGTTTGCTATCATTGTATCCAGTCTAGACAACTTAACCCACCTTGCTACTCTGTGATGGCCGCAAACGATGTGGAAGTTTTACAATTTTCAGCAGACGTTCCATTAGTTGCTGTAAAGATGTATATGAGATATGAGACAACGCATATGAAAGCTTCACTCTGTGTATACGAGTACTCACGATATAAAGACACTTACATAACCCAGGTCCAAGAACTCAGCCTTGTTAGCTGAGCTGAGGAACGCAGAGCACGTGACCAGATGGACCTAACACAGGAAAAGAAAAAAAATGCTCAAAGAGATACCCCTGCCCGGAACACAGTCCCCTTTCCGCCCCTAACTCCCCTCTAATATTAAAAAAAAATAAAAATTAAATATGGTATTCCAGCCACACACACATTTATCATCAATCCACTGAATAGGTCATAAATGTTAGATCTGTGGGGGTCCAACTGCTGGGACCCTTACCAAATGCTAGAATGGGGGTTGGCAGTCCCCCTTTCCCCAGCCTCGGGGTGTTTCTCCATTAGCTCAGCTGTTTCCGTCACACCCAAAAAGTTTAAATAGGGGGGCAGCGCTCCTGCTTTTCTGCCAAATTAAAATTTCACAAGGTGTGACACATTTGTGACCCCTTCTACCAATCTGTGGGGGTCCCAGTAGTCGGCCCCACTGATCTAATCTTTATGAACTAATCAAGCGGATCGGTGATAATTGTGTGTGCGGTGAAATTAAAGGGTTTTTCTAGTTTAATTTAAATATGGAATATTGTTTGTATAATAAAAATGTCTCCAACTTTCTAACAACTTTCTTTGTGTTTCAACTTCTTATCATTTTAAACGTTTCTGCTTGCTGTCAGTGAATGTAAACATACTGGTTAATATCCATAAGCTTTAAACTTTTTCCTGATCCTGCGTAACTGAGACACGTTCCTGGTTATTACCAGAGACACCTCTGAGTGACAACACCAGATCTTCCAAGTGAGTAGAAATTCATCGGTGCCACCCAGCGGCTGCGCCCCCTGTTGGTAAGCAGCAGCCTGTACAGCAGCTAACAAAAAGTGCAGATTAAATATTTTTGTAATCATTATTGGGATTTATTTTTTTCTTTTTAACCATACACTTAGGGTCGTCTTACACGGCCCGACTTGGGCCGTGTAAACGAGCGCCGATCAATTAGACAGCTATCGGCGCTCATTTGCCCATTTCACAAGGAGCTATGTATGGGTACGAGAGCTCATTTACCCGATAATTGGCCCGTGTAAAAGGGCCTTTACAATAGCTGTTGTCTGACCGCTATCCCTACTCCTCCATATACATGTACCATTGACTCAGCCGAGCATGCATGTGTTTTTAATGGGGAGAGAGGAATAAAGGTTTCTAGTGACGGTTTATCTTCCATGGGAACAAATGATTGGGTATGTTAAACTCCAACATGCCCGATCCTTCTTTCACCCCGACATCTGCCATCGACAGAGTATTGGGACACCCCCATACACAATAAAATTGGTCTGTTTGGACAACTTTCCTCTAACGTGTGTATAAGTATCTTAACAGGGTTTTCTGAGTTCAGCAAAAATCTTGCCAATCGGGGGAAAATACCATAAAAAAATAAAAGAGCCACCTGACAGATCCCCCTATATTCCAGGGCAGCCGCTCTTGCGCTCACCGCCACTCTGTGTTGACAGTGCTGCAGCGAAGACGTGCCCGTATAACCACTTGATCGCTGCAGCCAATCACAGGCCTCAGTGGTATATGGCACTGGACCACTGAGGTCAGTGATTGGCTGCAGCAATCACGTGGGTGTACGGGCACGGCAAAGCTGCAGCACATTTAGATCCCCAGTAAACTGCAGAACATTGGGCCTCATTAATCAAAACTGTCTAATAGTAAAACTGGCCTTGTTGCCCATAGCAACCAATCACAGTGCAGCTTTAATTTTCCGAGAGCAGTTTAAGAAATGAAAGCTGCGCTCTGAGTGGTTGCTATGGTCTACAAGGCCAGTTTTACTGTTAAACTGTTTTGAGGCCCTATATTCTAAATGTAAAAAATGTATATACTTACCCATAGTCATGGAGACTCTGTGCCCCTCTTCTTCCTGGGTGCTGGAGAGGGCAGGTAGATACTGGTGAATGGCATCACCAGCCTGCCTGCTCCATACAGGGGACGGTGTCTAATATTAGGAAATAGCAAAGCTTCTGGTGGCATTTCAAGACTACAACTTTCCCTCTATCAGCCAGGAGGAGAAGTGGTGGTCTGAAGTTATGGAGACACTCATGTAAAGTTTTAAAATCATTATCAAATTACACAATGGGAGAGATTTACAAAGCAAAATGCGCTCGTTTTAAAAAGTATCCAGAAAAAGGGGTGTGAGAGAAGCTGTAAAATGCGCCAAAATTTATCAATGCCGTGAGCTATTCTTTTGAGGCAGAATACTAATGTAAAGTACGGCAGCCAATAGGTGGCGTAAGGAAATCTGTCTAACATGCCTAGCAATATGCGCCAAATTTATTATTCAATGTGCGTTACTGTGATCAATTTGGCGCATTTTCCATCTGTCTGGTCTACAATTATTCTGTTAATATATTTCCCCCAATATAAGAACTGTATACGTCTAATCCATATGATAAGCGGGCTCTTACTTGTAAGGTGGGTAACAGGGAGGCCAGGCGAGAGAGTTGGTCTTTAAAGGTTTTCTCCTTCTCTTCATATTGACTTCAACCATGGAAAAGAGAGATGGATAGAATTATTACAAATATATATATACAGTATAATATAGTATAATGCAGTGTAATACATACAGTATAATATAGTATAGTGCAGTATAATACATACAGTATAATATAGTATAGTGCAGTGTAATACATACAGTATAATATAGTATAGTGCAGTGTAATACATACAGCATAATATAGTATAATGCAGTGTAATACATACAGTATAATATAGTATAATGCAGTGTAATACATACAGTATAATATAGTATAGTGCAGTATAATACATACAGTATAATATAGTATAGTGCAGTATAATACATACAGTATAATATAGTATAATGCAGTATAATACATACAGTATAATATAGTATAATATAGTATAGTGCAGTATAATACATACAGTATAATATAGTATAGTGCAGTGTAATACATACAGTATAGTATAGTGCAGTGTAATACATACAGCATAATATAGTATAATGCAGTGTAATACATACAGTATAATATAGTATAATGCAGTGTAATACATACAGTATAATATAGTATAATGCAGTGTAATACATACAGTATAATATAGTATAATGCAGTGTAATACATACAGTATAATATAGTATAGTGCAGTATAATACATACAGTATAATATAGTATAGTGCAGTGTAATACATACAGTATAATATAGTATAGTGCAGTGTAATACATACAGTATAATATAGTATAGTGCAGTGTAATACATACAGTATAATATAGTATAATGCAGTGTAATACATATAGTATAATATAGTATAGTGCAGTGTAATACATACAGTATAATATAGTATAATGCAGTGTAATACATACAGTATAATATAGTATAGTGCAGTGTAATACATACAGTATAATATAGTATAATGCAGTGTAATACATACAGTATAATATAGTATAATGCAGTATAATACATACAGTATAATATAGTATAATGCAGTGTAATACATACAGTATAATATAGTATAGTGCAGTATAATACATACAGTATAATATAGTATAGTGCAGTATAATACATACAGTATAATATAGTATAATGCAGTATAATACATACAGTATAATATAGTATAGTGCAGTGTAATACATACAGTATAATATAGTATAGTGCAGTGTAATACATACAGTATAATATAGTAAAATGCAGTGTAATACATACAGTATAATATAGTATAATGCAGTGTAATACATACAGTATAATATAGTATAATATAGTACAATACATACAGTATAATATAGTATAATGCAGTGTAATACATACAGTATAATATAGTATAATGCAGTATAATACAGTATAATATAGTATAATGCAGTATAATACATACAGTATAGTATAGTGCAGTGTAATACATACAGTATAATATAGTATAGTGCAGTATAATACATACAGTATAATATAGTATAGTGCAGTGTAATACATACAGTATAATATAGTATAATGCAGTGTAATACATACAGTATAATATAGTATAATGCAGTGTAATACATACAGTATAATATAGTATAGTGCAGTGTAATACATACAGTATAATATAGTATAATGCAGTGTAATACATACAGTATAATATAGTATAATGCAGTGTAATACATATAGTATAATATAGTATAGTGCAGTGTAATACATACAGTATAATATAGTATAATGCAGTGTAATACATACAGTATAATATAGTATAGTGCAGTGTAATACATACAGTATAATATAGTATAATGCAGTGTAATACATATAGTATAATATAGTATAGTGCAGTGTAATACATACAGTATAATATAGTAAAATGCAGTGTAATACATACAGTATAATATAGTATAATGCAGTGTAATACATACAGTATAATATAGTATAATGCAGTATAATACATACAGTATAATATAGTATAATGCAGTGTAATACATACAGTATAATATAGTATAGTGCAGTGTAATACATACAGTATAATATAGTACAGTGCAGTGTAATACATACAGTATAATATAGTATAGTGCAGTATAATACATACAGTATAATATAGTATAGTGCAGTATAATACATACAGTATAATATAGTATAATGCAGTGTAATACATACAGTATAATATAGTATAGTGCAGTGTAATACATACAGTATAATATAGTATAATGCAGTGTAATACATACAGTATAATATAGTATAATGCAGTGTAATACATACAGTATAATATAGTATAATGCAGTGTAATACATACAGTATAATATAGTATAGTGCAGTATAATACATACAGTATAATATAGTATAATGCAGTGTAATACATACAGTATAATATAGTATAATGCAGTATAATACATACAGTATAATATAGTATAGTGCAGTGTAATACATACAGTATAATATAGTATAGTGCAGTGTAATACATACAGTATAATATAGTATAGTGCAGTGTAATACATACAGTATAATATAGTATAGTGCAGTGTAATACATACAGTATAATATAGTATCGTGCAGTGTAATACATACAGTATAATATAGTATAGTGCAGTATAATACATACAGTATAATATAGTATAATATAGTATAGTGCAGTATAATATAGTATAATGCAGTGTAATACATACAGTATAATATAGTATAATGCAGTGTAATACATACAGTATAATATAGTATAGTGCAGTATAATACATACAGTATAATATAGTATAATGCAGTGTAATACATACAGTATAATATAGTATAGTGCAGTATAATACATACAGTATAATATAGTATAATGCAGTGTAATACATACAGTATAATATAGTATAGTGCAGTGTAATACATACAGTATAATATAGTATAGTGCAGTATAATACATACAGTATAATATAGTATAGTGCAGCGTAATACATACAGTATAATATAGTATAGTGCAGTGTAATACATACAGTATAATATAGTATAGTGCAGCATAATACATACAGTATAATATAGTATAGTGCAGTGTAATACATACAGTATAATATAGTATAGTGCAGCGTAATACATACAGTATAATATAGTATAGTGCAGTGTAATACATACAGTATAATATAGTATAGTGCAGCGTAATACATACAGTATAATATAGTATAGTGCAGTGTAATACATACAGTATAATATAGTATAGTGCAGCGTAATACATACAGTATAATATAGTATAGTGCAGTGTAATACATACAGTATAATATAGTATAATGCAGTATAATACATACAGTATAATATAGTATAGTGCAGTGTAATACATACAGTATAATATAGTATAATGCAGTGTAATACATACAGTATAATATAGTATAATGCAGTGTAATACATACAGTATAATATAGTATAGTGCAGTGTAATACATACAGTATAATATAGTATAATGCAGTGTAATACATACAGTATAATATAGTATAATGCAGTGTAATACATACAGTATAATATAGTATAATGCAGTGTAATACATACAGTATAATATAGTATAGTGCAGTGTAATACATACAGTATAATATAGTATAGTGCAGTATAATACATACAGTATAATATAGTATAATGCAGTATAATACATACAGTATAATATAGTATAGTGCAGTGTAATACATACAGTATAATATAGTATAGTGCAGTGTAATACATACAGTATAATATAGTATAGTGCAGTATAATACATACAGTATAATATAGTATAATGCAGTGTAATACATACAGTATAATATAGTATAGTGCAGTATAATACATACAGTATAATATAGTATAATGCAGTGTAATACATACAGTATAATATAGTATAGTGCAGTATAATACATACAGTATAATATAGTATAATGCAGTGTAATACATACAGTATAATATAGTATAATGCAGTATAATACATACAGTATAATATAGTATAGTGCAGTGTAATACATACAGTATAATATAGTATAATATAGTACAATACATACAGTATAATATAGTATAATGCAGTGTAATACATACAGTATAATATAGTATAATGCAGTATAATACAGTATAATATAGTATAATGCAGTATAATACATACAGTATAGTATAGTGCAGTGTAATACATACAGTATAATATAGTATAGTGCAGTATAATACATACAGTATAATATAGTATAGTGCAGTGTAATACATACAGTATAATATAGTATAATGCAGTGTAATACATACAGTATAATATAGTATAATGCAGTGTAATACATACAGTATAATATAGTATAGTGCAGTGTAATACATACAGTATAATATAGTATAATGCAGTGTAATACATACAGTATAATATAGTATAATGCAGTGTAATACATATAGTATAATATAGTATAGTGCAGTGTAATACATACAGTATAATATAGTATAATGCAGTGTAATACATACAGTATAATATAGTATAGTGCAGTGTAATACATACAGTATAATATAGTATAATGCAGTGTAATACATATAGTATAATATAGTATAGTGCAGTGTAATACATACAGTATAATATAGTAAAATGCAGTGTAATACATACAGTATAATATAGTATAATGCAGTGTAATACATACAGTATAATATAGTATAATGCAGTATAATACATACAGTATAATATAGTATAATGCAGTGTAATACATACAGTATAATATAGTATAGTGCAGTGTAATACATACAGTATAATATAGTACAGTGCAGTGTAATACATACAGTATAATATAGTATAGTGCAGTATAATACATACAGTATAATATAGTATAGTGCAGTATAATACATACAGTATAATATAGTATAATGCAGTGTAATACATACAGTATAATATAGTATAGTGCAGTGTAATACATACAGTATAATATAGTATAATGCAGTGTAATACATACAGTATAATATAGTATAATGCAGTGTAATACATACAGTATAATATAGTATAATGCAGTGTAATACATACAGTATAATATAGTATAGTGCAGTATAATACATACAGTATAATATAGTATAATGCAGTGTAATACATACAGTATAATATAGTATAATGCAGTATAATACATACAGTATAATATAGTATAGTGCAGTGTAATACATACAGTATAATATAGTATAGTGCAGTGTAATACATACAGTATAATATAGTATAGTGCAGTGTAATACATACAGTATAATATAGTATAGTGCAGTGTAATACATACAGTATAATATAGTATCGTGCAGTGTAATACATACAGTATAATATAGTATAGTGCAGTATAATACATACAGTATAATATAGTATAATATAGTATAGTGCAGTATAATATAGTATAATGCAGTGTAATACATACAGTATAATATAGTATAATGCAGTGTAATACATACAGTATAATATAGTATAGTGCAGTATAATACATACAGTATAATATAGTATAATGCAGTGTAATACATACAGTATAATATAGTATAGTGCAGTATAATACATACAGTATAATATAGTATAATGCAGTGTAATACATACAGTATAATATAGTATAGTGCAGTGTAATACATACAGTATAATATAGTATAGTGCAGTATAATACATACAGTATAATATAGTATAGTGCAGCGTAATACATACAGTATAATATAGTATAGTGCAGTGTAATACATACAGTATAATATAGTATAGTGCAGCATAATACATACAGTATAATATAGTATAGTGCAGTGTAATACATACAGTATAATATAGTATAGTGCAGCGTAATACATACAGTATAATATAGTATAGTGCAGTGTAATACATACAGTATAATATAGTATAGTGCAGCGTAATACATACAGTATAATATAGTATAGTGCAGTGTAATACATACAGTATAATATAGTATAGTGCAGCGTAATACATACAGTATAATATAGTATAGTGCAGTGTAATACATACAGTATAATATAGTATAATGCAGTATAATACATACAGTATAATATAGTATAGTGCAGTGTAATACATACAGTATAATATAGTATAATGCAGTGTAATACATACAGTATAATATAGTATAATGCAGTGTAATACATACAGTATAATATAGTATAGTGCAGTGTAATACATACAGTATAATATAGTATAATGCAGTGTAATACATACAGTATAATATAGTATAATGCAGTGTAATACATACAGTATAATATAGTATAATGCAGTGTAATACATACAGTATAATATAGTATAGTGCAGTGTAATACATACAGTATAATATAGTATAGTGCAGTATAATACATACAGTATAATATAGTATAATGCAGTATAATACATACAGTATAATATAGTATAGTGCAGTGTAATACATACAGTATAATATAGTATAGTGCAGTGTAATACATACAGTATAATATAGTATAGTGCAGTATAATACATACAGTATAATATAGTATAATGCAGTGTAATACATACAGTATAATATAGTATAGTGCAGTATAATACATACAGTATAATATAGTATAATGCAGTGTAATACATACAGTATAATATAGTATAGTGCAGTATAATACATACAGTATAATATAGTATAATGCAGTGTAATACATACAGTATAATATAGTATAATGCAGTATAATACATACAGTATAATATAGTATAGTGCAGTGTAATACATACAGTATAATATAGTATAGTGCAGTGTAATACATACAGTATAATATAGTATAATGCAGTGTAATACATACAGTATAATATAGTATAGTGCAGTGTAATACATACAGTATAATATAGTATAGTGCAGTATAATACATACAGTATAATATAGTATAGTGCAGTATAATACATACAGTATAATATAGTATAATATAGTATAGTGCAGTATAATATAGTATAGTGCAGTATAATACATACAGTATAATATAGTATAGTGCAGTATAATACATACAGTATAATATAGTATAATGCAGTGTAATACATACAGTATAATATAGTATAGTGCAGTATAATACATACAGTATAATATAGTATAATGCAGTGTAATACATACAGTATAATATAGTATAGTGCAGTATAATACATACAGTATAATATAGTATAATATAGTATAGTGCAGTATAATATAGTATAGTGCAGTATAATACATACAGTATAATATAGTATAGTGCAGCATAATACATACAGTATAATATAGTATAGTGCAGTGTAATACATACAGTATAATATAGTATAGTGCAGTGTAATACATACAGTATAATATAGTATAATGCAGTGTAATACATACAGTATAATATAGTATAATGCAGTGTAATACATACAGTATAATATAGTATAGTGCAGCGTAATACATACAGTATAATATAGTATAGTGCAGTGTAATACATACAGTATAATATAGTATAGTGCAGTGTAATACATACAGTATAATATAGTATAGTGCAGTGTAATACATACAGTATAATATAGTATAGTGCAGTATAATACATACAGTATAATATAGTATAAAATAGTATAGTGCCGTATAATACATACAGTATAATATAGTATAATGCAGTGTAATACATACAGTATAATATAGTATAATGCAGTGTAATACATACAGTATAATATAGTATAATGCAGTGTAATACATACAGTATAATATAGTATAATGCAGTGTAATACATACAGTATAATATAGTATAGTGCAGTATAATACATACAGTATAATATAGTATAATATAGTATAGTGCAGTATAATATAGTATAGTGCAGTATAATACATACAGTATAATATAGTATAGTGCAGCATAATACATACAGTATAATATAGTATAGTGCAGAGTAATACATACAGTATAATATAGTATAATGCAGTGTAATACATACAGTATAATATAGTATAGTGCAGTGTAATACATACAGTATAATATAGTATAGTGCAGTGTAATACATACAGTATAATATAGTATAGTGCAGTGTAATACATACAGTATAATATAGTATAATGCAGTGTAATACATACAGTATAATATAGTATAATGCAGTGTAATACATACAGTATAATATAGTATAATGCAGTGTAATACATACAGTATAATATAGTATAGTGCAGTATAATACATACAGTATAATATAGTATAATGCAGTATAATACATACAGTATAATATAGTATAATGCAGTATAATACATACAGTATAATATAGTATAGTGCAGTGTAATACATACAGTATAATATAGTATAGTGCAGTGCAATACATACAGTATAATATAGTATAGTGCAGTATAATACATACAGTATAATATAGTATAATGCAGTATAATACATACAGTATAATATAGTATAATGCAGTATAATACATACAGTATAATATAGTATAGTGCAGTATAATACATACAGTATAATATAGTATAATGCAGTGTAATACATACAGTATAATATAGTATAATGCAGTGTAATACATACAGTATAATATAGTATAGTGCAGTATAATACATACAGTATAATATAGTATAATGCAGTGTAATACATACAGTATAATATAGTATAATGCAGTATAATACATACAGTATAATATAGTATAGTGCAGTATAATACACACAGTATAATATAGTATAATGCAGTGTAATACATACAGTATAATATAGTATAATGCAGTGTAATACATACAGTATAATATAGTATAGTGCAGTGTAATACATACAGTATAATATAGTATAGTGCAGTGTAATACATACAGTATAATATAGTATAGTGCAGTGTAATACATACAGTATAATATAGTATAATGCAGTATAATACATACAGTATAATATAGTATAGTGCAGTATAATACATACAGTATAATATAGTATAATGCAGTGTAATACATACAGTATAATATAGTATAATGCAGTGTAATACATACAGTATAATATAGTATAGTGCAGTATAATACATACAGTATAATATAGTATAATGCAGTGTAATACATACAGTATAATATAGTATAATGCAGTATAATACATACAGTATAATATAGTATAGTGCAGTATAATACACACAGTATAATATAGTATAATGCAGTGTAATACATACAGTATAATATAGTATAATGCAGTGTAATACATACAGTATAATATAGTATAGTGCAGTGTAATACATACAGTATAATATAGTATAATGCAGTGTAATACATACAGTATAATATAGTATAGTGCAGTGTAATACATACAGTATAATATAGTATAATGCAGTGTAATACATACAGTATAATATAGTATAGTGCAGTGTAATACATACAGTATAATATAGTATAGTGCAGTATAATACATACAGTATAATATAGTATAGTGCAGTGTAATACATACAGTATAATATAGTATAATGCAGTATAATACATACAGTATAATATAGTATAATATAGTATAGTGCAGTATAATACATACAGTATAATATAGTATAATGCAGTGTAATACATACAGTATAATATAGTATAGTGCAGTATAATATAGTATAATGCAGTATAATACATACAGTATAATATAGTATAATGCAGTGTAATACATACAGTATAATATAGTATAATGCAGTATAATACATACAGTATAATATAGTATAGTGCAGTATAATACATACAGTATAATATAGTATAGTGCAGTGTAATACATACAGTATAATATAGTATAATGCAGTGTAATACATACAGTATAATATAGTATAGTGCAGTATAATACATACAGTATAATATAGTATAGTGCAGTGTAATACATACAGTATAATATAGTATAATATAGTATAGTGCAGTATAATACATACAGTATAATATAGTATAATGCAGTGTAATACATACAGTATAATATAGTATAATGCAGTATAATACAGTATAATATAGTATAATGCAGTATAATACATACAGTATAGTATAGTGCAGTGTAATACATACAGTATAATATAGTATAGTGCAGTATAATACATACAGTATAATATAGTATAGTGCAGTATAATACATACAGTATAATATAGTATAGTGCAGTGTAATACATACAGTATAATATAGTATAATGCAGTGTAATACATACAGTATAATATAGTATAATGCAGTGTAATACATACAGTATAATATAGTATAATGCAGTATAATACATACAGTATAATATAGTATAGTGCAGTATAATACATACAGTATAATATAGTATAGTGCAGTGTAATACATACAGTATAATATAGTATAATGCAGTGTAATACATACAGTATAATATAGTATAGTGCAGTATAATACATACAGTATAATATAGTATAGTGCAGTGTAATACATACAGTATAATATAGTATAATATAGTATAGTGCAGTATAATACATACAGTATAATATAGTATAATGCAGTATAATACATACAGTATAATATAGTATAATATAGTATAGTGCAGTATAATACATACAGTATAATATAGTATAATGCAGTGTAATACATACAGTATAATATAGTATAGTGCAGTATAATATAGTATAATGCAGTATAATACATACAGTATAATATAGTATAATGCAGTGTAATACATACAGTATAATATAGTATAATGCAGTATAATACATACAGTATAATATAGTATAGTGCAGTATAATACATACAGTATAATATAGTATAGTGCAGTGTAATACATACAGTATAATATAGTATAATGCAGTGTAATACATACAGTATAATATAGTATAGTGCAGTATAATACATACAGTATAATATAGTATAGTGCAGTGTAATACATACAGTATAATATAGTATAATATAGTATAGTGCAGTATAATACATACAGTATAATATAGTATAATGCAGTGTAATACATACAGTATAATATAGTATAATGCAGTATAATACAGTATAATATAGTATAATGCAGTATAATACATACAGTATAGTATAGTGCAGTGTAATACATACAGTATAATATAGTATAGTGCAGTATAATACATACAGTATAATATAGTATAGTGCAGTGTAATACATACAGTATAATATAGTATAATGCAGTGTAATACATACAGTATAATATAGTATAATGCAGTATAATACATACAGTATAATATAGTATAATATAGTATAGTGCAGTATAATACATACAGTATAATATAGTATAATGCAGTATAATACATACAGTATAATATAGTATAATGCAGTGTAATACATACAGTATAATATAGTATAGTGCAGTATAATACATACAGTAAAATATAGTATAATGCAGTGTAATACACACAGTATAATATAGTATAATGCAGTGTAATACATACAGTATAATATAGTATAATGCAGTATAATACATACAGTATAATATAGTATAGTGCAGTATAATACATACAGTATAATATAGTATAGTGCAGTGTAATACATACAGTATAATATAGTATAATGCAGTGTAATACATACAGTATAATATAGTATAATGCAGTGTAATACATACAGTATAATATAGTATAATGCAGTATAATACATACAGTATAATATAGTATAGTGCAGTGTAATACATACAGTATAATATAGTATAATGCAGTATAATACATACAGTATAATATAGTATAATATAGTATAGTGCAGTGTAATACATACAGTATAATATAGTATAATGCAGTGTAATACATACAGTATAATATAGTATAGTGCAGTGTAATACATACAGTATAATATAGTATAATATAGTATAGTGCAGTATAATACATACAGTATAATATAGTATAATGCAGTATAATACATACAGTATAATATAGTATAATGCAGTGTAATACATACAGTATAATATAGTATAGTGCAGTATAATACATACAGTATAATATAGTATAGTGCAGTATAATACATACAGTAAAATATAGTATAATGCAGTGTAATACACACAGTATAATATAGTATAATGCAGTGTAATACATACAGTATAATATAGTATAATGCAGTATAATACATACAGTATAATATAGTATAATGCAGTGTAATACATACAGTATAATATAGTATAATGCAGTATAATACATACAGTATAATATAGTATAGTGCAGTATAATACATACAGTATAATATAGTATAGTGCAGTGTAATACATACAGTATAATATAGTATAATGCAGTGTAATACATACAGTATAATATAGTATAGTGCAGTATAATACATACAGTAAAATATAGTATAATGCAGTGTAATACATACAGTATAATATAGTATAATGCAGTATAATACATACAGTATAATATAGTATAATGCAGTGTAATACATACAGTATAATATAGTATAATGCAGTATAATACATACAGTATAATATAGTATAGTGCAGTATAATACATACAGTATAATATAGTATAGTGCAGTGTAATACATACAGTATAATATAGTATAATGCAGTGTAATACATACAGTATAATATAGTATAATGCAGTATGATACATACAGTATAATATAGTATAATGCAGTATAATACATACAGTATAATATAGTATAATGCAGTGTAATACATACAGTATAATATAGTATAGTGCAGTATAATACATACAGTAAAATATAGTATAATGCAGTGTAATACATACAGTATAATATAGTATAATGCAGTGTAATACATACAGTATAATATAGTATAATGCAGTGTAATACATACAGTATAATATAGTATAGTGCAGTGTAATACATACAGTATAATATAGTATAGTGCAGTATAATACATACAGTATAATATAGTATAGTGCAGTGTAATACATACAGTATAATATAATATAATGCAGTGTAATACATACAGTATAATATAGTATAGTGCAGTGTAATACATACAGTATAATATAGTATAGTGCAGTATAATATAGTATAGTGCAGTGTAATACATACAGTATAATATAGTATAATGCAGTAATACATACAGTATAATATAGTATAATGCAGTGTAATACATACAGTATAATATAGTATAGTGCAGTATAATACATACAGTATAATATAGTATAGTGCAGTATAATACATACAGTATAATATAGTATAATGCAGTATAATACATACAGTATAATATAGTATAATGCAGTGTAATACATACAGTATAATATAGTATAGTGCAGTGTAATACATACAGTATAATATAGTATAATGCAGTGTAATACATACAGTATAATGCAGTGTAATACATACAGTATAATATAGTATAATGCAGTGTAATACATACAGTATAATATAGTATAATGCAGTGTAATACATACAGTATAATATAGTATAATGCAGTGTAATACATACAGTATAATATAGTATAGTGCAGTATAATACATACAGTATAATATAGTATAATGCAGTGTAATACATACAGTATAATATAGTATAATATAGTATAGTGCAGTATAATATAGTATAGTGCAGTATAATACATACAGTATAATATAGTATAGTGCAGTGTAATACATACAGTATAATATAGTATAATGCAGTGTAATACATACAGTATAATATAGTATAATGCAGTATAATACATACAGTATAATATAGTATAGTGCAGTGTAATACATACAGTATAATATAGTATAGTGCAGTGTAATACATACAGTATAATATAGTATAGTGCAGTGTAATACATACAGTATAATATAGTATAGTGCAGTGTAATACATACAGTATAATATAGTATAATGCAGTGTAATACATACAGTATAATATAGTATAGTGCAGTGTAATACATACAGTATAATATAGTATAATGCAGTGTAATACATACAGTATAATATAGTATAATGCAGTGTAATACATACAGTATAATATAGTATAATGCAGTGTAATACATACAGTATAATATAGTATAATGCAGTGTAATACATACAGTATAATATAGTATAGTGCAGTATAATACATACAGTATAATATAGTATAATGCAGTGTAATACATACAGTATAATATAGTATAGTGCAGTGTAATACATACAGTATAATATAATATAGTGCAGTGTAATACATACAGTATAATATAGTATAATGCAGTGTAATACATACAGTATAATATAGTATAATGCAGTGTAATACATACAGTATAATATAGTATAATGCAGTATAATACATACAGTATAATATAGTATAATGCAGTATAATACATACAGTATAATATAGTATAGTGCAGTGTAATACATACAGTATAATATAGTATAATGCAGTGTAATACATACAGTATAATATAGTATAGTGCAGTATAATACATACAGTATAATATAGTATAATGCAGTGTAATACATACAGTATAATATAGTATAGTGCAGTATAATACATACAGTATAATATAGTATAGTGCAGTATAATACATACAGTATAATATAGTATAGTGCAGTGTAATACATACAGTATAATATAGTATAGTGCAGTGTAATACATACAGTATAATATAGTATAATGCAGTGTAATACATACAGTATAATATAGTATAGTGCAGTATAATACATACAGTATAATATAGTATAATGCAGTGTAATACATACAGTATAATATAGTATAGTGCAGTATAATACATACAGTATAATATAGTATAGTGCAGTATAATACATACAGTATAATATAGTATAGTGCAGTGTAATACATACAGTATAATATAGTATAGTGCAGCGTAATACATACAGTATAATATAGTATAGTGCAGTGTAATACATACAGTATAATATAGTATAGTGCAGTATAATACATACAGTATAATATAGTATAATGCAGTGTAATACATACAGTATAATATAGTATAGTGCAGTATAATACATACAGTATAATATAGTATAATGCAGTGTAATACATACAGTATAATATAGTATAGTGCAGTACAATACATACAGTATAATATAGTATAATGCAGTGTAATACATACAGTATAATATAGTATAGTGCAGTGTAATACATACAGTATAATATAGTTGCCTCTTGTTCGGACTATTGAGGAATTATTTCCGGATAAATGGTGGGCTGCACCTATTGTCTTCAGTAAAAACTCAAACAGTTAAACATCAGTTCTCACCACTGAACAGCTTTCAGAAGGATCTTCTTGCGCTCTGCCAGCTTCTCCTGTGAAGATTTCAAAGGATCAAAAGCTTGAAACTTGCTGAAAACTGTATGAGATTTCTCCCTGCTAAAAAGTTCCATCATTTTCTGATAACTTGATCAAAGGAAGTATGCAGAGATCATTTCAAGAAGTTAGTAAGACAGAAGGATGGATAGATTAGATAGATAGATAGATAGATAGATAGATAGATAGATAGATAGATAGATAGATAGATAGATAGATAGATAGATAGATAGATAGATAGATAGATAGATAGATAGATAGATAGATAGATAGGATAGACTGTTTGGCTCACATAAAGATGTAGCAGTGCTAGGTTTTTGTCATTTGTCACTCTGTAAAGTTATGAATTTTCTGTACGGTCACTCAAGACAATTACCATGTGGGGTCTTTAATTTTACATAGGACTGCAGGAAAAGCTACCGCCTCCATAATAATGGGCCCCACTATAGCACCTGGTGTCCTCTCTTCTACACTCTGACACTACAGGGCAGCTCCCTTGTCAGTAGGATTTCTGGGTGCATGTTAGCTTCCACTACTGCTGTAGCTCTGGATACATGTGACTTGTACTATGACTGCTGTCTGTGATCCTTGCAGTGAATGTTCCCAGGATACCTGCATGCTGCTGAACAGGGAATTGATTGACGTCTCCTCCTCATCGGCGCTGTTGCGAACCTCTTCAATCATGGCCTTCAGTAGGATAATGGCCTCTCGGGTTGACGTCTGCAGCTCCTTCACTGTCTGGATTAAACATCCAAAACTGGAAATGTTAAGTCTGAAAATGTAGATCATGTATAGGTGCCCGTCTGCTGCACAGGTGCCGTACATGAATTCTATAGCAGCGTGTGTTCTGCCACTGTGTTAGTTTGCTGTCAGTGAATGAGAACATTTAAATTCAGAGGCAGCAGGTCAGTACATACCTGTCCTGCTTTCAGCTGAGTGTTTGGTACAGTTGTTTCCAGTCCAGGCGATACTCTGTGAGCTAAATCCATCTCTGGTAGTCTGCTACAATGTGTCAGTCTGCAGTACAGAGCATTGTCTAGACTGGATACAATTGTATCCTCTTCTCATCTTATAGCAGGACTATCAGAGGCGTACCTTGAGGCTCCTGGGTCCCAAATCTGTACCAGGGCCCCCCACCTTTCATGTGCCATGTATGTGTCTTCATGTATGGTGTCTCCTATTGTGGCAGGGGGCCCTTAATTCCCCTCAGGCACCAAATGCGACTGGTTCGACTGCTACCTCTGCAGCCCCTATAGACCCTCCCAAGAATACTAGCAGGGTTTTGCAGCGTCTGATGTAAACAACAGTGTTCTTATTCACTGACAGCAAACATAGATATCTGGAAAATGGTGAGGAATAAAACACAAAAGGGTAAATTTACTATTGCATTTGTGCCACAATTCTGGCAATGAAAAGTCGCAAATTATGGCACTAATAACATTTTCGCAGTCATTTTAGAATTGTATTGATGTTTTTCACTTCTTTTAAAAAAACGTGGCTCGAGAAGGAGGCGGGGTTTAGTGGTAGGGGCTCGACAAATTCACCAAAATTGTGTCGCAAATCTACACCGGAAATTGTGGCGCAAATCTATGTCCGCTCAATTGGTGCACAGACAGTCAAAGATGCCCCACATTTCTTAACAGGCCAATTTGGTGCATCTTACCCCAACGTATTTTGGTTTTAGACCGGCCTATAAAACACCAGTCCTAGTAAATATCCCCTAAAGTATATTAGAAGTTGTAAACCTTTCCATTTAAAGAGGCTCTGTCATCAGATTTTGCAACCCCTATCTGCTATTGCAGCAGATCGGCGCTGCAATGTAGATTACAGTAACGTTTTTATTTTTAAAAAACTAGCATTTTTGGCCAAGTTATGACCATTTTCGTATTTATGCAAATGAGGCTTGCAAAAGTACAACTGGGCGTGTTGAAAAGTAAAAGTACAACTGGGCGTGTATTATGTGCATACATCGGGGCGTTTTTACTACTTTTACTAGCTGGGCGTTGTGTATAGAAGTATCATCCACTTCTCTTCAGAACGCCCAGCTTCTGGCAGTGCAGACACAGCGTGTTCTCCAGAGATCACGCTGTGACGTCACTCACAGGTCCTGCATCGTGTCAGACGAGCGAGGACACATCGGCACCAGAGGCTACAGATGATTCTGCAGCAGCATCGGCGTTTGCAGGTAAGTCGATGTAGCTACTTACCTGCAAATGCTGATGCTGCTGCAGAATCAACTGTAGCCTCTGGTGCCGACACGATGCAAGACCTGTGAGTGACGTCACAGATCTGCACTGCCAGAAGCTGGGCGTTGTGAAGAGAAGTGGATGATACTTCTCATCAGAAAGCCCAGCTAGTAAAAGTAGTAAACACGCCCCGATGTACGCACATAATACACGCCCAGTTGTACTTTTACTTTTCAACACGCCCAGTTGTACTTTTGCAAGCCTCATTTGCATAAATACGAAAATGGTCATAACTTGGCCAAAAATGCTCGTTTTTTAAAAATAAAAACGTTACTCTAATCTACATTGCAGCGCCTATCTGCTGCAATAGCAGATAGGGGTTGCAAAATCTGGTGACAGAGCCTCTTTAAGGGAAAAAAAAAACTGTTGTGTAACGATGATTTTATTCCCACACTTACAGTGGAGGAAATAAGTATTTGATCCCTTGCTGATTTTGTAAGTTTGCCCACTGTCAAAGACATGAACAGTCTAGAATTTTTAGGCTAGGTTAATTTTACCAGTGAGAGATAGATTATATAAAAAAAAAAAGTAAATCACATTGTCAAAATGATATATATTTCTTTGCATTGTGCACAGAGAAATAAGTATTTGATCCCCTACCAACCATTAAGAGTTCAGCCTCCTCCAGACCAGTTACACGCTCCAAATCAACTTGGTGCCTGCATTAAAGACAGCTCTTACATGGTCACCTGTATAAAAGACTCCTGTCCACAGACTCAATTAATCAGTCTGACTCTAACCTCTACAACATGGGCAAGACCAAAGAGCTTTCTAAGGATGTCAGGGACTAGATCATAGACCTGCACAAGGCTGGAATGGGCTACAAAACCATAAGGGCGGGTTCACACATGGCGGAATTTCACTTAAATTCCGCTGCGGACACTCCGCAGCGTTAATCCGCAGCGGAGCCGTTTCTCCATTGACTTTCACTTTAATTTAGCAGTGTTCGTTTACACGATGCGTACAATTCCGCTGCGGAGCATAGGCTGCGGAGCGGAATTTGGTGTCCGCAGCATGCTCTGTCTGTTGCGGAGCAGTGGCGGACTGGTTGCGGACTCATGGCGGAATTTCTCCATTGACTTCAATGGAGAGTCAAAATTCCGCAATGAAGTCCGCAGATCTTATGTGTGCTGCGGAGCGTATTGTTTTTACTACCATGACATTTCTTCATTCTGGCTGGACCTATGTATTTCTAGGTCTACAGCCAGACTGAGGAAGTCAATGGGGCTCCCGTAATGACGGGAGCGTTGCTAGGAGACGTCTGTAAATAGTCACTGTCCAGGGTGCTGAAAGAGTTAAGCGATCGGCAGTAACTGTTTCTGCACCCGGGACAGTGACTACCGATCTCAATATACATGTATCTGTAAAAAAACATATAAGTTCATACTTACCGAGAACTCCCTGCTTCTGTCTCCAGTCCGGCCTCCCAGGATGACGTTTCAGTGTAAGTGACGGCTGCAGCCAATCACAGGCCAAGCACAGGCTGCAGCGGTCACATGGACTGGAGCGTCATCCAGGGAGGTCGGGCTGGATGCCGAAAGAGGGACGCGTCACCAAGACAACGGGCGGTAAGTATGAATTTTTGACTTTCACTAGGGAAAGTGCTGTCCCTTCTCTCTATCCTGCACTGAATAGGGAGAAGGGAAGCACTTTTCCTGCAGTCCGCAGCGGCCAGTCCGCATCAATTTTCTGCACATTTTGTGCAGATCCGCAGCCGTAATCCGCAACCTGGATTAGGTGCGGCATTGATGCGGACAGTTGCGGAGGAATTCCGCCATGTGTGGTCATGCCCATAAGTAAGACGCTGGGTGAGAAGGAGACAACTGTTGGTGCAATAATAAGAAAATGGAAGACATACAAAATGACTGTCAATCGACATCGATCTGGGGCTCCATGCAAAATCTCACCTCGTGGGGTATCCTTGATCCTGAGGAAGGTGAGAGCTCAGCCGAAAACTACACGGGGGGAACTTGTTAATGATCTCAAGGCAGCTGGGACCACAGTCACCAAGAAAACCATTGGTAACACATTACGCCGTAATGGATTAAAATCCTGCAGTGCCCGCAAGGTCCCCCTGCTCAAGAAGGCACATGTACAGGCCCGTCTGAAGTTTGCAAATGAACATCTGGATGATTCTGAGAGTGATTGGGAGAAGGTGCTGTGGTCAGATGAGACTAAAATTGAGCTCTTTGGCATTAACTCAACTCGCCGTGTTTGGAGGAAGAGAAATGCTGCCTATGACCCAAAGAACACCGTCCCCACTGTCAAGCATGGAGGTGGAAACATTATGTTTTGGGGGTGTTTCTCTGCTAAGGGCACAGGACTACTTCACCGCATCAATGGGAGAATGGATGGAGCCATGTACCGTCAAATCCTGAGTGACAACCTCCTTCCCTCCACCAGGACATTAAAAATGGCTCGTGGCTGGGTCTTCCAGCACGACAATGACCCGAAACATACAGCCAAGGCAACAAAGGAGTGGCTCAAAAAGAAGCACATTAAGGTCATGGAGTGGCCTAGCCAGTCTCCAGACCTTAATCCCATCTAAAACTTATGGAGGGAGCTGAAGATCCGAGTTGCCAAGCGACAGCCTCGAAATCTTAATGATTTACAGATGATCTGCAAAGAGGAGTGGGCCAAAATGCCATCTAACATGTGTGCAAACCTCATCATCAACTACAAAAAACGTCTGACTGCTGTGCTTGCCATAAAGGGTTTTGCCACCAAGTATTAAGTCTTGTTTGCCAAAGGGATCAAATACTTATTTCTCTGTGCACAATGCAAATAAATATATATAATTTTGATTATGTGATTTTCTTTTTTTTTTTATATATAATCTATCTCTCACTGGTAAAATTAACCTAGCCTAAAAATTCTAGATTGTTCATGTCTTGATAGTGGGCAAACTTACAAAATCAGCAAGGGATCAAATACTTATTTCCTTCACTGTACATAAGGGGTGTCACTGCAATTCTTTGGCCCTGGTTTTAAAGCTTCATCAGGGGCCCCAGCCTAAGAGGTGACACCTCCGCCATATTTGACTACAGCATGTTGTAGAGGATTTATATACCATAGTTGGACATGATTAAGTTAGACTGTGTTCACACTGGATTTGCTGTGTACATCGGAGGTATATGGTGGGAAATACTCCTGACATATACTTCCGACAGAAGCCTATCGGCATACAGTGGGCTACGTCATCAATAGGTTCTCATTTTAAAAAACGTATAGCGAATGCTATAAGATTTTGGCGGGATGTCTCTGTATAGAAAGGCGCAACAGACTACTTTTTCCTATATAGTTAAAAAAAAAGTAAAGCAACGTAGACCGGCCCGACAAATGCCAAAAGAACATTATTTTGGTATCTATCAGGTCTATAGGGCCCTATGGATATAACCGGTGCTTTGCCAGAATGGGGGGGACGGACGAATGCATTTAGCATTAGGCTGATTTCACGCAGCTGTAGTATGGCCGCATTTTAGGGTCTGTCTTGAGGCCGTCACTCCCAGATCCCTGCCGGTTGCACTGAACCCGCTTCTGTGCTTTGGTTTGGTAAAACTTTGGGGGTTCTGGGTGTTGCAGCCATACAACGGGCACTAAAATGCATCCATATTACAGCTTTGTGAACCTAGTAATAGTCATAGCGCCCCCACTTGACCACCTATAAGGCTGCTGTGTTATTTTTGCATGACTCCCAAGATTCTGCCTCAGCTTTCTCTATAGTTTGTTTCCACCTACCATAACAGCTTGATCCAGCTTCTCGCATCCTTCTATATAAGCTGTTTCAATATCAATGCAGTGAGCCCGACTTTCTCTGTTGAAAAGCCACAAAAAAACGATGATCAGATCTGCATCCTTCAGCTGTGGAGTCAGGAGGAATACATAGTCAAGCAGGGGCTCAGCAAAAACGAATAAGGGCTCCAGGACGGAGGGCTCAGTCTTTTGTTACAATTTCCTTATATCTCATGTTAGACAGAAAGATAGTGCAGGGTTCCAAGGCAAAATCAATCTGTGGCGACGGGAGAGACTGCCTCTATGTGTAAGTGACCGGAAACTAATACATTTATAATACTTGTAATACTTATAATACTGGTGGTAACCATCCAAAGATTAATGAATCTCCCCTTTAGCCCTGCAAGTCGCTGTTAGATCAGTTTCACAACCAACGGGATAAATTCCCATAATAACATTATATTAGTTCATTTCCAGTCCAAATTAACTACTAAGGCTGTATTTACAATGCAGTCGGAGGCAAAGATAGATAGATAGATAGATAGAAGAGGCTGGACGCAGCTGCAGGCTTGAGGGAAGCCGACATGACCGTCCTGGTAGGGAAAGGGTTAATGTTAAGAGGTGAGGGAAAGGTGAAGGAGCTGAAGGAGGGACGGGGAGGAGCTAGGGGGGACGGGGGGGCCGTTACTGCGCTTCCCGCTGTTTCTCGGCATTGAGCCGGAAGCAGCGGGAGGAGTAATACACAAGAAGCAAAGCTCCCCGTTGCCCGGCTTTTTAGTATGGCAGAGGCCCTGATTTTAGAGCGGCTGCGTGCCGCTGCTGTGCACCACGGTCCCGGATGGCTGGAGGAGACCGTGGCTGCATTAACGCGGATCCCGGACGCCGTTTCGCCACGTCGGGCACGGCGTTCGGGGTCTGTTGTAAGGGACAGGCTCCCCTCCCCCGGCCCCCCTACGAGCATGGCTATGGCGGCGGGGGGGGAGTCGGCAACAACCGCTCCTGCGCTGGGCAGGCAGAGAGCGGTAGCAGGGGTGACGGCGATGCAGGCTGTGTCGACCCGTCCCTCTCGGCGGTCCCGACCTCCAGAGCGCCTGAGTCCGGAGGTAGTCCCGCGGACACGGCGTCGCAGAGGGAGCCCGATCCCGGACGCTGCAGGCCAGGCAGCTGGGAGGACCGCCCCTTCCCAGGCCCTGCGTCCTGGCAGGAATCCCAGGCCGCGACGGGGTCCGGCGGTAAGCAGGGAGTCGCAGGCCGGGCTCCCTGTCACCCCTCCCCCATCAGATGGAAGATGTCGAGAGCAAGGTACGGCCGCCCCGCATGGTGATGTTCCGGCCAGGGGGCAGGCTTCGTCAGGATCGTCTAGACGGACGACTAGATCTGCAGCGACGTCGAGGCAACAGGTCCGGTCGGAAGTCTGGGTCCCGGCGGTCGGGCGGCAGGTTGCCGGCCCATCGGTCAGCGCGTCCTCATCCCCTTTCCGAAGAGGTCGTTGGGAGGGACAGTCGTCGGCGAGAGAAGAACTGGAGGAAGGTGAACTGGACGTCTATCGTCGAGGTCAGGATGGTCCGGCTGACGGGAACACAGCGCCTGTGCAGCCCGGTGAGTGTATAACTCCATTATTGTCTTATCCAGCGATTTTTATGTCGGGTGTCGGCGGGGGGGCTGCTAGCATAGCATCGGGGGCCGGTAGTGGCGCGGGCGGACGCGACGGAGCGGGTTTGGCAGATTTAGTGGGTTGCTTACGGGAGCTGGTGGGGCGCCTGGATAGGGCCGCGGCGCCGGTAGTAACGGAAGTGTCCCCTGCGGTAGTTTGGGAAGGCCCCAGGGAAGTGGGATCGTTGCAGGCGCGTCCTGTGGTGGCGGTTAGAGAGGCGGTCGCGGTGTCGGTGCAGACTGAGGCACAGAAGGACGGCGATCGAGTGCGCATGGACGATCGTGCTCGGGGGGAGGTGTATGTTTGTTTTGAGGGTCCGTTGGGGGCGCATTTAAAGCAGGAGGTGCGTGATCGGATCTGGAAAGATGAATATGTTGAAATTTTTTCTCTCTTGCCGCTGGCTAAATTCAATTTGGATAAGAGCAAGCGGGATGAGAGTAAAAAGGACGAGGAGGAACGGCGGCGGTATAGGCTTATCCCGCAGACGTTCGTTAATTGGTCGCAGGCGTTCGCCATATTGGCTAGTGTGATAGGGGAAAAGGCGCCGGAAAATTGTTCGGCGTTATTTTGTTATTTTGATGCTATTGGGGAGGCTCATAGGGCGTATGGGGGTCAGGCGTGGCTGCGATATGATGAGCAATTCCGTCAGCGGAAGGCGGTTCGGCCGGCGATTCGGTGGGACCAGAAGGATATTGCTCTCTGGTTACGGGTTACGGCTCCGGTTAGGCAGCCCTTTCCCGGGAGCGGTGGCCAGGGAGGCCAGACTAGTCAGAGTGGACCAAGCGGCGGGGGAAAGGCGGGGTTTTGCTGGCAATTCAATGAAGGCCAGTGCAAGTTCGGGGCCACGTGCAAGTTCAAGCACGTGTGCTCCGAGTGTAATGGGGCATCACACGGGGCGGCAAAATGTCTGCGGAAAAAGAGGTCCGGGAACCAGCACGGGGCTGGTCAAGGGGGTGTCGCCGGTGAGGGTGGAAAGGATGGCCCCTTATCTAAATGAGTATCCGGATAGGGCGGCAGCTAAGTTGCTTTATGAAGGGTTTAGTGTTGGTTTTGTTATTCCTCCGCCTCCTTATGAAGTTCCGGTTACGCGGAGAAATTTAAAATCGGCTTACTTGCATGCGGAAGTCGTGTCGGAAAAGTTGTTAAAAGAAGTTTCGTTGGGGCGCATGTCGGGGCCATTTGTGGAGTCGCCGGTGAAAGATTTAGTTGTGTCCCCTTTGGGTATTGTCCCTAAACGCGAGCCCGGAAAGTTTCGTTTGATTCAACATTTATCGTATCCCAAAGGTTCGTCGGTAAATGACGGGATTGATCACGAGTTGTGTTCCGTAGTTTATACCTCATTCGATAAGGCGGTGGGGTTAGTGCGGGCTGCGGGTCCGGGGGCGCTGCTAGCAAAAACCGACATCGAGGCGGCGTTCAGGTTGTTGCCGGTGCATCCAGAAAGCCAACGGCTGTTGGGTTGTTTTTGGAATGGGGCCTTTTACGTGGATCGGTGCCTTCCGATGGGGTGTTCTCTTTCTTGTGCATACTTCGAGGCGTTTAGTAGCTTCGTGGAGTGGGTAACGAGGGGAGTATCCGGGGTCGATTCGTTGATCCATTACTTAGATGATTTTTTGTGCGTTGGCCCGGGGGGTTCGCCGGTTTGCGGTAACTTGCTTCATGCCCTGCAGAAGGTGGCGAGGGATTTTGGGATCCCTTTGGCGCCGGAAAAAACGGAGGGCCCGGTAGCGACGATTTGTTTCTTGGGAATCGAAATTGACTCGGTGGCAATGGAGTGTCGGCTCCCGGCGGATAAGTTGGGTGCTTTGAGGCTGGAGGTGCGACGGGCTTGTAGAAGGAAGAAAATGTCGCTGAGGGAGCTTCAGTCGCTGCTGGGGAAGTTGAATTTCGCCTGCCGGATTATGCCGATGGGGAGGGTGTTTGGTAGAAGGTTGGCGGCGGCAACGGCGGGAGTGCGGGCGCCGCATCATTTTGTGAGGCTCAAGGAGGAGCACCGAGCTGATCTTCAGGTTTGGGATGACTTCTTGGGCCAGTACAATGGTCGCTCGCTATGGATGGCCCCAGCGCAGGATACGAGTGATCTGAATATTTTCACGGATGCGGCTGGGGCGGGTGGCTTTGGAGCTTACGGGGGAGGTCCGTGGTGCGCAGGTCAATGGCCGGCTAGCTGGGTGTCCAGTGGATTGACGCGGAATCTGGCCCTGCTCGAGCTGTTTCCCATCGTGGTGGCGGCTACCATTTGGGGGGACAGGCTCAGGGATAAGAAGGTCCGTTTTTACTGCGACAACATGGGGGTGGTGCTTGCCATTAATAACATCACGGCGTCCTCTCCTCCGGTAGTTCAATTGTTGCGACATTTAGTGTTGGTGTGTTTGTCGCTGAACGCGTGGGTGGTGGCGGTGCATGTCCCGGGTGTACGGAATTGTGTTGCTGATGCTCTTTCTCGCTCGCAGTGGGACCGGTTTCGGCAATTGGCCCCGGGAGCGGAACGTCTCGGTTTGGCGTGTCCGGATCATCTATGGGATCTGGTATCGGTCCCGTAGAGCAGCTGTTACAAAGGTCTTTGGCGCGCACGACGTGGAGGGCTTATGCTGCTTGTTGGAGGCAGTGGGAGGAGTGGGTAAGAGAGTTGGGTGATGTTAATACGGATAGAGACAGGTTGGTGGCACTTTTGTATTGGTTAGGGGATGCCTGGGAGGGGGGGTTTTCAGTAGCGAAGGTGAACCGGTTTATATCCGCGGTGGCGTTTGGGCTTAAGTTGCGGGGCTTGCGGGATGTATCGAAGGAATTTCTGGTATCGCAGGCTTTGAAGGGGTTGCGCAGAGGTAGGGTGGAGGCGGATAGTAGAAGGCCGGTGTCGTTTGCTTTGCTGGGCTTGTTGGGCGGTTCATTGGCATCGGTATGTCGTTCTTCAGATGAAATGGATTTGTTTCGGTTGGCTTTCTCGTTGGCGTTCTTCGGAGCATTTAGAATAGGTGAGTTGGTGTCGCCAAGTACTAAACAGGCAGGGGGGCTGAGATCTGGGGAGGTGAGCCTTTTTGCAGATCGGTTGGAGGTATGGTTGCGTAGATCAAAAACTGACCAATTAGGGAAGGGAAAACTGATAGTTTTGTTCGCTCTCCCGGGGTCGGTCATGTGCCCAGTAGAGTGCATGCGGGGTTTTACAAAAAACAGGGGGTCTCCAGATTTGCCTTTGTTACGTCATGTGGACGGGTCGTTCTTGTCCAGGTTTCAGTTTGGAGCTGTTTTTAAAAAATGTTTGACGGCGGTTGGGGTTGCGGCAGGCTCATATTCATCTCATTCCTTCCGGATTGGCGCAGCAACGGAAGCAGGGCGCTGGGGGTTGGATGATGAGGGGGTGAGGCGTATTGGTCGTTGGGAGTCAAAAAGGTTTAAGTCCTATGTCCGCCCCCATATGTTGTAATTTTGTTGTTTATGCTTGCAAATGTTATATGGTGGTGCCTAACTGTGTTTTCCGTTTCAGATTCGCCTCCTTGTCTGGTGTGGTTGATGGGTCATTCGTACGTGCACTGGGGGGCTTTGAGGGCGGACGTCCGCCCGGATGGTCGCCAGTTGCGCATTCCGCGACAGGATGCGGTTGTGCATTGGCTGGGGTTTAGAGGTATGTCGTGGAACAGGGTGTTGGCGGAATTCCAGACATATGTGCGGCTTGATAGGGTTCCGGAGGTTTTAGTGTTGCACGTGGGTGGGAATGACTTAGGAGTCCGCCCTTTTCGTGAGTTGGTGCGGGATATCAAACATGATTTGTTGTGTTTGTGGGTATCTTATCCCAAGTTGGTGGTAGTGTGGTCGGACATAGTCCCAAGGAAGCATTGGCGGTTAGCTAGATCGGTGGAGAGAGTCAATAAAGCTCGGATAAAAGTTAACCGGGCGGTGTCCCGTTTTGTGGCAAAGAACGGGGGCATTTGCGTGAGGCATAGGGATTTGGAGTCAGGATTGGGGAATTTCTGGAGGAGTGACGGGGTTCATCTGACCGAGGTTGGCATTGATATTTGGAGCTTGGCTATAGCAGAAGGCATAGAAAGGGCGGTGGTGGTGTGGAGGAACTCACAGGCTTAAGGTGGTCAAGGCCTGTTTCGCGGTGGCGGGGGGAGTCCTTGAGGCCAGTCAGTACAAAATGGTGGGGGGGTCGCATCGGGGGTATGCGTCCCCCAAAAAAGGTACATGGTTGAAGACTTCATCGGGTGTTATCCCTTTGAAGTGGTCTTCTGGTAGAAGGTATGTCACTTGAAGGCTTCATCGGGTGTTATCCCTTTGAAGTGGACTTCTAGTGGTCGGTATATCACTTGAGGGCTTCAACGGGTGTTATCCCCTTGAAGTGGACTTCTAGTGGTTGGAGCCATCTGCAGAGGTGAACGGTGCTTCCGAGCTGGTTTACGGCTGGAGGTAATTAGTGGTTTGCAGATGGCTAATTCGGTGTGTTCTTGAAAGGAACATCTGAAGGGGCTTCAAGGACTTCCTCTGCTCGGGTTAATGTTAACGTTTAATTGTTATTTATGATTCTGACCCATGTTGGGTCATGTGAATTATTAGGAGGAATTCTCTGGTGGATTCCTAACTAGTTATCCGAATGTTTCGGATTTAAATTGTTTTTATAAAACTGTGAAATTAATAAACGGCTGCTGTGGCCATTTCACATCCAACCTCGGTGTCATGTGTCGTTACTAAATGGGGGTGGGGGATAGTATGGTTTAAGGTTAACACACGACTCTACCTAGGCAGGTCAAGATAGATAGTCCAAGTTCTGGGTGTGTGTGCAGAGTAGGTTCCCACCTCATAGATGTCGCCTTGTCGTGGCAGGTGGGCTCACACAATTTGATCAAAATGTGCACTAAGAACCTCCCTATTGTAAGTAGATTTAGCAGCAATGCATATTTATTTATATTTAGTGGCTTTGATGACATTGGTGTTCTAAGTGTGCTGTCACCATTTACTTGTGTGATAGATAGATAGATAGATAGATAGATAGATAGATAGATAGATAGATAGATAGATAGATAGATAGATAGATAGATAGATAGATAGATAGATAGATAGATAGATAGATAGATAGATAGATAGATATTTTTCTCCATATCTGCTATAGCATGAATATATCACTTACACTTGCATATCCCGGAAACAGTTGATACAAAGCATAGATTTCTTCTCTGTGGAAAACATAATGTAGGGCTCCTCGTGTAAGGCTGTAACAAAGTTTGGACACTTAGGAATAGTTGCCATTACTTTTTGATTAATGTTTCAGTTATAAAACAGAAGATATTACTATTTCATGGCTGCTTTATATCATATTGGGTCATTGGGCGCAACTAATTTTGAAACTGAAATGGTGCCTCCGCCTCGGTGAGGTGCACCCGTCCCGATAGAGCGTGTCAGGTATGGAATGGACACTACTTTAATGAACTTATCACTGAATAGAATCAGTTTAGGCCACACATCCAGGAGCCGGAGTCCACCATCAGGGCTGTAGCTGTAATGGCAGGAAGGAGGAAGGGAAAGTGAGCCCTAATCTACCCACCGCCCTGTCCCTGCCTACTTGCAACGACCCGCCCTAGGCGACGAGGTACAACTGGGCGGCGGTCCCTACGCTGTCTAAGTGCACGGGAGAACAAACAGGGAACACGCAAGGGAAGGGGCAGTAGCCCACGGAACGCAGAGGAAACGGAGCGGTGAATGAGTTGTCAGGACCAGGATGAAGTGGAGTATACCCAAGTGAGCACGGAGGAGGAAGCAAGCCGGAGGCAAAGCAAAGCGGGTTAAGCAGAACAGCAGCAAGGCAGAAGCACGGCAGGAGCAGGCTGGAGCAAGCAGCAGTGGGGCCAGGAATCCAAAAGAATTACAAGCACTGAGGAGGAGAACACAGCAGGTAATAAAGGACAGGGGGCGGAGCTAACTCAGACTGACCAGGCCGCGATAGGCTCTCCCACTCCTGAGCCTGCCACCCTGGTTGGTGGGAGATGGTGTCAGTCGAAAAGGTCTGGCCTCAGGTGTGGATTGATTAATCCCAGGAGTATACCTAGACGTAGTAGCTGGCAGATCCCTAACAGTACTCCCCCTTTTATGAGGGGCCACCGGACCCTTACTAAGAGGACCCGGTTTAGTAGGGAAGAGAAGGTGGAACCTCCTGATCAATACCCCAGCGTGAACATCACGGGCAGGTACCCAAGTCCTCTCCTCCGGCCCGTACCCTCTCCAATGGACCAGGTACTGGAGGGAGCCCTGGACCATCCTACTGTCCATAATCTTGGCCACCTCGAATTCCACCCCCTCAGGGGTGAGAACGGGAACAGGAGGTTTCCTCGAGGGGGACCAGGACGGGGAGCAGCGTTTAAGGAGGGAGGCATGGAAGACGTCATGTATGCGAAAGGATGGGGGCAGCTCCAGACGGAAGGATACAGGGTTGAGGAGTTCAATGATCTTATAAGGCCCAATAAATCGGGGAGCAAACTTCCTGGACGGGACCTTAAGGCGCAAGTTCCTGGACGACAACCAGACCAAATCCCCGACGACAAACCGGGGGTTAGCAGAACGTCTACTATCCGCCTGAATCTTTTGTGCGCTCTGGGACGCCTCTAGGTTCTTCTGCACCTGGGCCCAGACAGTGCACAGTTCCCGATGAACATCCTCTACCTCAGGATTATTGGAACAACCAGGGGAAACGGAGGAGAACCTTGGGTTAAACCCGAAATTACAGAAAAACGGGGAGACCCCTGACGAGTTACTGACCTGGTTATTCAGGGAAAATTCAGCAAGGGGAAGGAATGAGACCCAATCGAATTGACAGTCAGAGATGAAACACCTTAAATATTGATCCAGGGACTGGTTAGTCCTCTCCGTTTGGCCATTAGTTTCGGGATGGAAGGCGGAGGAGAAGGACAGATCAATCTCCAACTTTTTACAAAAGGCTCTCCAAAATAAGGAAACAAATTGTACCCCTCTGTCAGAAACGATATTGACTGGGGCCCAATGGAGACGCAGGATGTGTTTCACAAACAAAGAAGCTAACGTCTTGGCGTTAGGTAGCTTCTTAAGGGGCACAAAGTGGCACATCTTGCTGAAGCGGTCTACTACCACCCACACCACCGACTTGCCCTGAGATGGAGGCAAATCGGTGATAAAATCCATGGAGATATGGGTCCAAGGTCTCTGGGGAATGGGCAAGGAACGTAGTAGGCCCGCAGGTCGGGACCTAGGGGTTTTGGACCTAGCGCAAACCTCACAAGCGGCGACGTAAGCCCTAACGTCTTTAGGCAACCCAGGCCACCAATAGTTTCTGGTAATGAGGTGTTTGGTGCCCAAGATGCCAGGATGACCAGATAGAGCGGAGTCATGGTTTTCCCTGAGTACCCTTAGCCGGTATTGCAGGGGAACAAACAGTTTGTCCCCAGGGACGTTCCCGGGAGCTGCACCCTGATCAGCCGCGATATCAGAAGCAAAATCAGAATCCGTGGCAGAGACGATTATACCAGGGGGTAAAATACAAGCAGGATCCTTCTCGGAAGGAGGATTGGCCATGAAACTACGTGACAGAGCATCAGCCTTAATATTCTTGGACCCAGCCCTATAGGTAACCAAGAAATTAAATCTGGTAAAGAATAGTGCCCACCGAGCTTGTCTAGGATTAAGCCTCCGGGCCGATTCTAGGAAAACCAGATTCTTGTGATCCGTAAGGACCGTTACCTGGTGTCTGGCCCCCTCCAGGAAGTGCCGCCACTCTTCAAAAGCCCATTTAATGGCTAGAAGTTCGCGGTTGCCAATATCATAGTTACTCTCCGTGGGCGAAAACTTCCTAGAGAAGTAAGCACGGGGGCGGAGATGGGTGAGGGAGCTGGTACCCTGGGACAAGACGGCCCCCACTCCCACCTCGGATGCGTCAACCTCCACAATAAATGGCTCCTCTTGGTTGGGCTGAATCAGCACGGGGGCCGAGATAAAGCACTTCTTGAGGGTCTCAAAGGCCTGGACGGCCTCAGGGGGCCAATGGAGGACATCAGCACCCTTGCGAGTAAGGTCCGTAAGAGGCTTAGCGACGACGGAGAAGTTGGCAATAAATCTCCTGTAATAGTTGGCGAACCCTAAAAAACACTGTAACGCCTTAAGGGAGGCAGGTTGGACCCATTCCGCCACAGCCTGAACCTTGGCAGGGTCCATGCGGAATTCATGAGGAGTGAGGATTTGCCCTAAAAATTGTATCTCCTGTACCCCAAAGACACATTTTTCAGTCTTAGCAAACAGATTATTCTCCCGAAGGACCTGGAGCACCTTCCTGACATGCTCCACGTGGGAGGACCAGTCCTTGGAAAACACCAGTATGTCATCAAGGTACACAACAAGAAAATTACCCAGGTAATCTCTCAGGATTTCATTAATAAAATTCTGGAAGACAGCAGGGGCATTACACAACCCAAAGGGCATGACCAGGTATTCTAAATGACCCTCGGGTGTGTTGAACGCAGTTTTCCACTCATCCCCCTCTTTGATGCGGATAAGGTTATATGCCCCCCGTAGATCGAACTTAGAAAACCATTGGGCTCCCTGAACCTGATTAAAAAGATCCGGAATCAAAGGAAGTGGGTACTGGTTCCTTACGGTGACCTTATTCAGGTTACGATAATCAATGCACGGCCTAAGACCACCATCCTTCTTCCCCACAAAGAAGAAGCCAGCACCTACAGGAGAAGTCGAGGGGCGAATGAAACCCTTGGCCAGGCATTCTTGGATATACACCCTCATAGCTTCACGTTCAGGACATGAAAGATTAAATATCCTACCCTTAGGAAGCTTGGCACCAGGCACCAAATCGATGGCGCAATCGTAATCTCTATGGGGGGGGCAACACCTCGGAGGCCTCCTTAGAAAACACATCGGCGAAGTCCTGAACAAACTCAGGAAGCGTGTTTACCTCCTCACGGGGAGAAATAGAGTTAACAGAAAGACATGACATAAGACATTCACTACCCCATTTGGTGAGATCCCCAGTATTCCAATCAAACGTGGGATTATGCAACTGCAACCAGGGAAGACCTAATACCAGATCAGACGATAATCCCTGCATCACCAGTACAGAGCACTGCTCCAAATGCATGGAGCCAACCAGGAGTTCAAAAACAGGAGTATGCTGAGTAAAATAACCATTAGCAAGGGGAGTTGAGTCGATACCTACTACAGGGATAGGATAAGGTAAATCAATAAAAGGCATTTTTAGAGACATAGCAAATTCCACAGACATGATATTAGCAGATGAGCCAGAATCCACGAAGGCATAGCCAGTGGCAGATCGGCCAGCAAACGAGACCTGAAAGGGAAGCAAAATTTTATTGCGTTTCACATTAACGGGAAATACCTGTGCGCCCAAGTGACCTCCCCGATGATCACTTAGGCGCGGAAGTTTTCCGGCTTTTTATTCTTGCGCCTGGGACAGGTGTTCAGAAGATGTTTGTCGTCCCCACAGTAGAAGCAGAGACCATTCATTCTGCGAAACTCCCTACGTTGTCGAGGGGACATGGAGGCCCCGAGTTGCATAGGTACCTCCGAGTCCTCCGTGGAGGGGCGAGGAGACGGGACCTCGGGGGGGATCGCAGAAAAGTCAGAGGGGAGCACATTGAAGCGTTCAAGCTGACGTTCCCTGAGACGTCGGTCAAGTCGTACTGCTAGGGCCATAACCTGGTCAAGGGAGTCAGAAGAGGGGTAGCTAACCAGCAGATCCTTCAGGGCGTCAGATAATCCTAACCTAAACTGGCACCTTAGGGCCGGATCGTTCCACCGAGAAGCTACGCACCACTTTCTAAAATCAGAACAGTACTCCTCAACCGGTCTCCTACCCTGACGTAAGGTCACCAGCTGACTCTCGGCTAAAGCAGTCCTGTCAGTCTCGTCGTAAATGAGTCCGAGGGCAGAGAAAAAGCGATCAACAGAGGAAAGTTCAGGGGCGTCAGGAACCAAGGAGAAGGCCCACTCTTGGGGCCCTTCCTGGAGTCGGGATATGATGATACCCACCCGCTGGTTCTCGGAACCTGAGGAGTGGGGTTTAAGGCGGAAATACAGTCTGCAACTCTCCCGGAAGGAGAGAAACGTCTTACGGTCCCCTGAGAACCGGTCAGGTAACTTGAGGTTGGGTTCTAGAGGTGAGGTGAGGGGAACTACTACAGCAGCGTCACCCTGGTTGACCCTCTGGGCCAGGGCCTGGACCTGTAGGGAGAGGCCCTGCATCTGCTGGGTCAGGGTCTCAAGGGGGTCCATGATAGCGTCAGCGTAGGGGAAATGGTAGACTAGGTAAGGGGCTTGTAATTATGTAATGGCAGGAAGGAGGAAGGGAAAGTGAGCCCTAATCTACCCACCGCCCTGTCCCTGCCTACTTGCAACGACCCGCCCTAGGCGACGGGGTACAACTGGGCGGCGGTCCCTACGCTGTCTAAGTGCACGGGAGAACAAACAGGGAACACGCAAGGGAAGGGGCAGTAGCCCACGGAACGCAGAGGAAACGGAGCGGTGAATGAGTTGTCAGGACCAGGATGAAGTGGAGTATACCCAAGTGAGCACGGAGGAGCAAGCAAGCCGGAGGCAAAGCAAAGCGGGTTAAGCAGAACAGCAGCAAGGCAGAAGCACGGCAGAAGCAGGCTGGAGCAAGCAGCAGTGGGGCCAGGAATCCAAAAGAATTACAAGCACTGAGGAGGAGAACACAGCAGGTAATAAAGGACAGGGGGCAGAGCTAACTCAGACTGACCAGGCCGCGATAGGCTCTCCCACTCCTGAGCCTGCCACCCTGGTTGGTGGGAGATGGTGTCAGTCGAAAAGGTCTGGCCTCAGGTGTGGATTGATTAATCCCAGGAGTATACCTAGACGTAGTACCTGGCAGATCCCTAACAGTAGCTCAGCAGTTTTTACTGCTTGTGTAATTCTAGTCGGTATATGTCCAACTCCTGGTGATCCCTCTAAAATCTAAAGAGGGGGAAACGCTTTGAGTCAATGATGTTATTCTATTAAACCGAGTGTATGATTTTTATACTCTGAACCACAACAGACACTGCGCACACGAAGTCATCAGCAGTGTGGAGATATATAGCACATGGCTGTGGATATTACCCAATCATAGGCAGTGTATCTACAGTATCCTTTGGCTTTACTCATGTCTACACAGCTGTTACTTCGTTTCCTTCTATCACAATATCCGTGTTTTAGGGTATGTTCACACGGCTTATTTTCAGTCATTTTGCAGGACGTAAACGCCTCGAAAAACATCAGAAAAAAACCGGAAGCTGAGCGCCTCCAAACATCTGCCTATTGAATTCAATGAGAAAAACTGGCGCAAAAAACGCATCAAAAAACGTTTGATGCTTAAAAAAAGGTTGAAATTCAGAGGCTGTATTCCCTTGAAAACAGCTCCGTAATTTACAGCCGTTTTTCGTGTGAACATACCTTTTGAAATACATGTTTCTGCTACATTGTGTCAGACAATCCAGGTTAGCTGTTCAGGAAGGTTTCAGCAATCTGAGATAGAACGTCAGTCTATTAAACAGAGGGAGTCATCTTCCTAAGGCCTCATGCACACGGCCATGAATGCGGGAAGGTGTCCGTGGTCAATAAAAGTGAATGGGCCGTAATTACGGCCAAATTCTACGGTCGTGTGCATGGGGCCTAAGACTTTGACTACGCTTTGCTGGACCAATATATGTTGGCCCAGTATTATTTGCCTCCTTTGGAAGGTATTAAGGATAGGCATTATTTCAGCTAACAGTGATTGGATATCAGTCACAATATATTTTTTGAGTGGCACTATTTTTATTGCACTCTTAATAAAAGTTATATTTTAATTTATCCACTTTTGCTTTAGTGATAGAGTTCCTTTATTAAGCTCTACCCTACTAATCTTTGTCCAACAAGACATCTCCTTCCTTGTTTTTTTTAGTTCAGAAATTGTTCCCCTCTCCTCAATGGCACCCTAGACAGCCGCCTACAACGCCTACTTCTTGTCCTGGCCCTGGTGTTTGTTTTCCCCTCCGCCCCCTTTCAATGACCTTTGAGCCAATTCCTTACCCGCTGCTTTATAATAATGGAATTCCTCTGTAGAAGGAGTCCTGCACAAGTTCTCACCACCCAATATTTAAAGGGATGGGACAAGCAGGTGCTGTGCCCCCTCTCTCTCCAAGGGGCTCATAGCAGTTGGATGGTCTACCTCTATGGCATCTACACCCTTGCCCACCACTACATTCCCCTCCACCCCACCCCCTCATTATCTTTATAGACATTCATACACGTCCATGGGCAATTATATGGGGAAGTCCTCTTTGATCGTGTTTGGCTACATGCCAATCATACAAATTGTGCAGAATGGATCTTTAAAACAGGTGTACTGTCACTTTAAGTGCCGGTATGACATCATACTTACCACATTTCTTGTGAATATCCTTTGATCGTTTACTCAGAGGCACAATCTCATGAGAGGAGAACATTTTAGCTTTATGGGTTTCATCTTTGCACTTAACGCACAGGGGTTGATTGCAGGTGTTGCAAAAATACATCATATCTCCATCCTAGAACAAGAGGTATAATAGGTGTGTATATATATATATATATATATATATATATAACTTCCTACTCATCCAATCAGAAAACATCTGATATTATCACTTGCAGCATCTTAATATACTCTGCATGTAACCTGCTAAGTGGCCAAAGATAGAAAACCCTGTAGCCAATATTATTACAGTTGTTCCCAGCAGCAGAAGAGCAGAGTGCTGACTTTGCAGGAGGCAGTGACCTGTCCGCTCATTTGGCTAAGTTAGCATCAGAATAAGCGTTATGAAATCATGTGGGAAATGAAGACAAATGGAAGGTCAAAGACTAAGAGAGGAAGGATCAAAGTCCACAGCAGCACAGATTATTCCAGGAGAGGAGTGTGCTGATTTTGTGGGAGGAAGTGACCTGTCCACTCATGTGATTGAGTTAGTGACAGAATGTTATAAAGTAATGTGGGACATAAAGACAAATGAGAGGTCACAGACTGAGAGAGGAAGGATCAAAGTCCACAGCACCACAGAATATTTCAGGAGATGAGTGTGTTGATTTTGGAGGAGGTAGTGACCACTGTCCACTCATGTTAATGAGAACAGAGCTATATGTGACAGGGATAGTGTCATGATGTGAGAAGGAGAATGGAAGTAATATGGAGGATACACACTGTAAGTATAAGAAGCAGGTTCCCACAGCAGCACAGATTATTTCAGTTAATTACATTTAGGAGGCCATGACTGCATGTAACAAGGGCAGCTGTGAGGAGGGAGATGGAGACAAGTCTGAGGTCACAGCTATATCCTGGAAGGAGCGGAGTTCCCCAATAGTATAAAGTATCTAAGTCCTGAGAGACTGATATAGGGAGCCCCATGCCTGGACAGATCTGCACCCATGAAGTATTAGCAGTCTATAGTCATAAATCCAATTCACTATGGGACTCTAGTTATGATACCCAAACTAGATGTAACCCGACTTGGCACTCTCGTTTCATGAGAGCGACCTGGAGGGCACTAAGAAGGTGACACTTTTCCTACACCGCAGGTCATTAGAAGAGACACACGCTGAATTAAGACTGTTCAATTAAACATTGACTGACAGCCGAGCAGAGGAGTCGAGTGCCGAGCAGAGGAGTCGAGTTGTGTTGAGGGGGTAGTGGATGGGGAGAGTGTAGGACGCTTGTTGTCTTATCTCCCGCAGTTTGCCAGATTAGTGCCCCCCAATACTCCATATACTAGGACTATAACTGCCATACAGCACGTGCACTCCACAAGGTAAGTCATAGCCAAATAGAGGGAGACTTATTAGATAAATAGTCAAGGGTGTAGCTATGGGCGGGGGGCTGGTAGGGCATGTGCCCAAGGGGTGCCAAAAAGCCCTTCTGCCTAGGCCAGGGCATGTAGATAAGGGGCTAGGGCAGCGAGATGAACCTTTGCCCCAGGCGAAGGAGAGCCTGGATACGTCTCTGAATTTTAATAGTATGTGCCGGTAACTTAAAGGGGAAATCCTGTTCATTGTATAAAAAAAGGCTATGAGACTCTATAATATACTTGTGTTTCAATTCCCAGACATTTCCAAGATCACTGCTTGCTGTTTGTGAATAGGTACATTCTTATTTACCGAATATTTCTTCCAGATGAGAGTTTGTTACAATTGTTTCCAGTCTAGACAATCCTCCTTGAGCTAAACAGTGTGGACTCCAATCGAATAGTTCTTACCTGCACTAGTACACTGTAGCAAAATGCTGTGGATAAACACTGGACTGATATCTTTCCTGTACATTGCTGCATCGTATCTGTGGAAGTCAAATATATCTGCCTGGAGACCAAACATTCTTATTTGCATTCCAGCCCTGTCCTAGTTTTGCTCACAGCTGGGAGCTTGTAACAATGTAGCCAACCTGGACAAATCCTATGTGAGCTAAACACAGTAGAGGCACTCATCTTTTTCTATTGTGCTGGACTCTAGGCTGATAGATCTTACCTGAACTGCTACATTGTAACAAACTCCAAGCTATGTGAGCAGGATTACAGCAGGATGCATTTTTACCCACTGAATTAAATAAATTCTGTTCACTCACAGCAAGCAGAGATTTTAGAAATGATGAGAGATTAGTATGGTATATTAGAAAGTTGAATAACTTTTTTTTACACCATGATTAAACTATCATTTACTAAAGACTGGACATCCCCTTTAAGCTGTTTTAAAGGGCCACTAAACCCACAGTCCAACTTGAATATCTGCCACTGACGTCAATCTAAATGTTTCTGGAGGTTCTCGCACTGGAGAAATGTGTGATAAAGTATAAGTCATGGGGCAGGGATATTTCTGGACTTCTGTCAGTCATCTCAAGTACTGTAAGCCTCTCCCAAACTGGAAATGGCTGATACAAGTGAACAATAGATTACATTTATCTTCACAACAAATGGATAGACTTTAGTGTTAATGTTTATTTACAGGGGATAGCGGATAATAATATTATAATTATTATTATATTATTATTATTATTATTATATTATTATTATTATTATTATTAGTATATTATTATATTATTATTATTATTAGTAGTATATTATTATTGTTATTATTATTATATTATTATTGTTATTATTATTATATTATTATTATATTATTATTATTATATTATTATTATTGTTATTATTATTAGTATATTATTATTATTATATTATTATTATTATTGTTATTATTATTAGTATATTATTATTAGTATATTATTATTATTATTAGTATATTATTATTATTATTGTTATTATTATTAGTATATTATTATTAGTATATTATTATTATTATTATTAGTATATTATTATTATTATATTATTATTATTATTGTTATTATTATTAGTATATTATTATTAGTATATTATTATTAGTATATTATTATTATTATTATTAGTATATTATTATATATTGCTTCTTCGTAGCTCCGATCAAAATGTTCCTGCATTCGCTGCTGTTGCTCCCCCTGGTGGTTGGTGAAAGAGACATTTTAACATGCACATCATGTGGTGAGTAATATCACAGTAATGAGAACTATTATATTTTATAATTTATATATTAAAAAACTTTGTATTTTAATTACTCACCAATTTCAAAATTTCTGCTTGCTGTGAGTGAATAAGAGCATTCTCGTTATAAAAAGTCAATGTGTAGCCCTGACAAGTCTGTAGCAGTTTGTTTTTAACAGGGTTTTCAGATGAAGTTCCCCCAAATAGCAAAATAATAAACTTTGTAATATACTTACCTTTGACATTGTCATCCATACCCTGCGGCCAGCCTCTGTGAATCCCATTATTCCAGCATCATGATCTTTACGTGTTGTTCATAATGACATTATGTCATGTGACCGCGATGGCAAATTGCTGCTACGGCACTATGGATAAAACATCCCTGGCTGGAAGGGGTATTCCCATCTCAAGTATTTATGGTATATCCACAGGGGAGTGGATACGGCAGTAATAAGGCTTCCTATAGAACATGGTGCCGATGACGATGGACGACAAGGGCACTTGATAGGTCCACTCTTTGTACAGATTTTGTATTACAAGGGTTGTACAGTATTAGTAAAACATGGCTGCTTTCTTTCAAAATCAGTGCCCCACCAGTACACAGGTTATGTATTGCAGCTCATCCCTATTCACTTCAATAGAGCTGAGCTGCAATACCAGACACAACCCATGGACAGGTGTGGCGCTGTTTTTTGAAAAAGCAGCCATGTTTTTCTAATCCTTTACAACCTCTTTAAGGCCTTATTTACACGGCCGTGTTCGGTTTGTGATTTGTCATTTCCCGGACTGAACATAGTTATGTATGACGCTAAGTGTCCCTGCCTCCCCGCGGGAATACTGTCCCTTATTGAAACATGTTTTCAGTATGGGACAGTATTCCCGCGTAGAGGCAGTGACTCACAGCGTCATACATACATAACTATGGAGCCCGGCTCCCTGAACTGCGTTCAGTCCGGGAAATGCGGCCGACATGCGGTCTGTATATCACGGACAGAACACGGCCGTGTAAGAGCTCATTCAGGTGAGCGTGAATCTCGTCTGTGTGCCGTGAGTTGAAACAATGCACAGTTCACGGCCCCCTTGATTTCAATGGGGTTATTCACACATGTCTGTTATAGTGACCGCTGCATGAAACTCGCTGCATGTCCTATATTGGTTTATTTCACGCACCTAGTCGCCCATTGATGTCAATGGGTGCGTGAAAACCAGGGACAGCACACGGACGCACATCTGTGTGCTACGCATCAATTACATTGAAAAGAAAGAAGTGATTGCAAGTGCCACACGCAGTGCACAGATGCAAAACGCAACGTACAGATTTACGTGCATTTTTTACATGCATAAATCTGTCATGCTCATGTGAATGTAGCCTAAATAAGGGTATGTTCACACGGAGTGTTTTCAGCCGTTTTTCGGGCCGTAAACGTCCCGAAAAACGTCTGAAAAATCGGAAGTAGAACGCCTCCAAACATCTGCCCATTGATTTAAATGGGAAAAACGGATTACTGTTCCGGCGTGTCGTTTTTTTCGCGGCCGTTTTTCAAAACGGGCGTGTAAAAGTACGGCCGCGAAAGGGAAGTGCATGTCACTTCTTCAGCCGTTATTGGAGCCGTTTTTACATAGACTCTATAGAAAAAATGCTCCAAAAAACGACAGTAAAAAAACGCGGGTGACTTAAAAAACTCCTGAAAATCAGGAGCTGTTTTTACAGCTCCGTATTTTCAGACGTTTTTGAGTTTGTGTGTGAACATAGCCTCAGGGCTGAAGCTTCCAAGTCCCCCCATACCGAAGTACACAGAAAAAAGGAATGATGATGATGATAGGCAATTTTGGCGTCCAGCGCTGGGCCATCTTACCTATTTGGCAGCCCCTGGAATGATCTTTTAGATGGGAGAGGATCAGCAAAATGGGTCAATCTGTGTTCAGCCAATTGATTTTATGTGAACTCTCTAAGTGGACCTAGTAAACTTAGGGAGAGGCCATTAATATAAAAATTCTGGGAAAACACTATGGGGGCTCAGGATGGCAATTATGGGAACTCTTTGTCTGGCACTTATGGGGCACTGGCTGTCTCTTACATAGCGCAGTGGTTTGCTCTTTTATGGGGTGTTTTTGTTGGTGGTGGGTCAGGGTGTACCTATTTTTGATTTCCGAGTATTTAGGGTCTTTAATAGTCTATGAAATAGTCACCTGGCCGCTCTTACCTACACCCGTCCTTGCCTACACGTAGGTATAGTATGCAGTGGAGGACTGGGTGGAGTAATGAGCGTGTAAACTACACAATACTCCAATAGTAGTACAATAGAGAAATGCAATAAGTCACATATAAATACATTGTAATATGGGCTTCTTCTATATGTGATTAGAAAACTGTCCAATATCCAAGAAGAAAGAGAACATCCTGAACCTGGTGGCGTGCTGGAATGATGACCTTGAACCCCCTGTGCCCGACCCCATCATGGTGCCTTATATACACGGCTACAGGAGCTGCAAGGAGATCAAGATCTTTGAACCAAATGCAACAGGTGACTCCCTAGATGTGATTACAGTGACTGTATCATGGTCATATCTAGTGTTACAGATTCTCAGGTATCACTTCCTAACCAAGGTGCCAGCTAGAATTACCTGCAGCAGTGATCACAGACCTATTTAAAGGCTATGTACACCTTTAAAAAGTTTGTTTTTTAAAATAAAAATGTTTGTCAGTGTGATTGGTGCATCTTTCTAATTACTTTTTATTAAAAAATATTTTTACTATTTGAGATACAGCTGCTTTATATCCTGTATACAGAGCAGCTGTATCTTGCGCTGAGACCTGAATCGTCAGGTCAGCGGGACTGACGGGTTCAGTGTCAGCAGGTCCTGCGTGTCTCTGACCCTAAGGATCGAGCGGTTACCGATCACATCTAAGTTCATAACTTAGATGTGATGGATAACAGGTGGATCTTGCGTGTCTGAGACACGCAGGACCCGCTGACACTGAAACCGTCAGTCCCGCTGACCTGACGGATTCACGTCTCACCGCTAGATACAGCTGCTCTGTATACAGGATATAAAGCAGCTGTATCTCAAAACGTAAAAATAATTCTTAATAAAAAGTAATTAGAAAGTTGCACCAATCACACTGTTTTATTTAAAAAACAAACAACAGCAAAGTTTCAAAGTTGTACATAGCCTTTAAAAGTCAAAATAATACAATCTATTATATGCTGGCATCAGCCACATATCTGGGTGCAGAGAACCACCAGATATATATGTGTGACTGATTCTAGTAGCTCTTCTTAAATAGTAATGAATGTAATATAGTTAAACTGTTTATACTATGACAGATGGGATATATACATTGATGACTGCTTCTGGGGAATCCTACCAGACCTTCTGTGACATGACGACAAGAGGCGGAGGATGGACCTTAGTTGCTAGTGTCCATGAGAATGACGTGTATGGAAGGTGCACGGTAGGTGATCGCTGGTCCAGCCAACAGGGTAATCGTCCTGAAAGCCCACAAGGAGATGGCAGCTGGGCAAACTATGCCACCTTTGGTTCTCCTGGAGGTGCCACCAGTGATGATTACAAGGTAAAAAATTGACCATTACAGACCTGAATTGTGTAGAGTTCAGCTTGAGAAACTGAATTTGATCCCAAACAGAGTTTGTTCTGTCCCTTGATGTGTGTTATGCAATATTTGACCCAATATCTAAACATGAATTGGCTGAACACAACTTGACCCATTTTGCTGATCCTCTTCCATCTAGAAGATCATTCCAGGGACTGCCAAATAGGCAAGATGGCCCACCGATGGATGCCATAACTGCCTATCATCATCATGCATTTTTGCTGTGTACTTCGGCATGGGGGGTCTTGAAATCCTTACAGCCTTAAAGGGGTTGTAGGGGATTAGAAAAACATGGCTGCTTTCTTCCAAAAACAGCCCCACACCTGTTCATGGGTTGTGTCTGGTATTGCAGCTCCGCTTCATTGAAGGGATTAGGACTGAGTTGTAATACCATACATAACCTGTGGACAGATGTGGTGCTGTTTTTGGAAGAAAGTAACCATGTTTTTCTAATCCTGTAAAACCCTTTAAACAAAGTTTTTTTTTTATGTCCTGTAAAATGGTAAAACCCCAAAGGTCCTCGTCATCTTTTTGGTCCTTGGATCTAGACTGACTGTCGGAACATTATTTGCAACCCAGGACATTTCAAGAGTCAGTGGAGCTAGAATTGAGGCCGTCAGCCAAATCTGCTTAGCTGACATTAGTTGTCCCGTTGGGTCAAGAGTTTTGGCTGATTTTAGGTTTACTAACCTTCTTGTGTGTTCCTTTTGAAAAATACAACCCAAAAATGGCAAATAAATTGTATGTTATCTTATCAAGAATGCAGGATATCATGACATAAGTGCAGAGGACCTGGGTATATGGCACGTCCCCAATGACACCCCATTGTCTCGATGGAGAGATTCAGCTCTACTGAGATACCACACTGAGAATGGCTTCCTCCCGGGGGAAGGTGGAAACCTCTTCCAGTTGTACAAGGTAATATGGACGCCATCCTAGTTATTGGAGGTGGGAGTCAAATATGGTTATCATCTATGATTGTATAGGGTTATAGACACGACTTACTCCGGCAGATAAAAGACGGGTGAGATAAAGACGTTGCTCTATCTCACTATGATACCTGGTTCCAACCTTGTCCATACTTCATTTTTATGATCAGAAATACCCAGTGACGTACAATGCTGGAAGCTGTCTAACAAATAACGGACCTGATGTGCCGGTTGTATATGACTTGGGGAGTGCCACAACAGCCGCTAACTTCTACTCACCATTTGGCAGAGGTATAAAAAACACAAACAGATCATCTACGTAGACTCGAGTAATACTTTGGTTTACTTTTCTTGTTCTTACGTTACGTTATATCCGTTCACATCCGAGACCCTGCTGACTGCCACTTGAAACCTGCCAACATTGTCCCGACTAACTCACCCTAGCACTTAGACTCATATCATGTAATGGATTCAGGGGCAGCTTCATGGGTGTATGAAGTTTTTTTTTCCCCCACCAGACTACTGTATAATGTCTGGTATAAATAATGTATTCCAAAAATGAATTACAACATAACTACTTGTGTAAAGACACTGAACCAGCAGGGGGTGTTTCTAAGATATCAGTTAATGCAGCCCAAGATTTATAGGGAAAACCGAAAAATGTTGAATGCATCTGTGAATGAAACCAAAGAAGATTTAGTTTAAAGAGGTTTCCACATCTCCTTAAAATGAAGTCATGCCAGCGATAAGCTATTACCCGTGGCTACGAGTTCTCTAACCCCATACACGAGTGTCCATACACTTTTGACAAAACTCGGTATCGTCGGCAGATCGTCCGATGATCTAATCTGTATGGAGGCCTCCTGATTCTCCCCGCTGGTCGATGTCGGGGAAAAAAGGATTTGACATGCTGGATTTTAACATGCCCGAACCTTTGTTTGGACCCACGAGAGATAAACCACTGCCAGAGGAGTCTGGTATTAAAATAAACATGCTCGGCCAAGAGTGCCTGCAGGTTTACGGTGGAGTTAGGTAGCGGTTGGCTGATAGTTATTTTATGTGTATGGACGCCTTAATGCTCGAACACAAATCATTGATCTCTTAAAGCCCTTTTACACTGGGCGATTATCAGGTAGACGAGCTTTCATAGAACGCTCGTTGGCGATAATCAGGGCACCGATCAGCAGATAAACGAGCAAACGCTTGATCATCTGCTGGTCGTATCGTTTTAAAAAACGAAAATATTATCGTCGGCAGCATATCTTGGTGCGTAAACAGGGAGACGCGCTGCCTACATGATAATAATGTACGGGGACGAGCGATCAAAGTAACGAGCGCTCGTCCCGAACCATAGCGCCGTGTGACAGGAGCAAATGAGCGCCGATCAATGAGCGGGTTCGTTGATCGGAGCTCGTTGCACCGGCCAAAATTGTCTGGTGTGGGGGACCTTTAGAGATGATCGCTGCTGCCCCATATTATATTGTATGTGCAGATGTTCCTGTATGTTTTACACTTCCACATATAACTTTTCATGTGTAGAGATATAAGACCATCTCATAAGACTCTTCCTTAATCATCTCGCCTTTTCTCAGCTGAATTTGTCCCTGGTTTTATCCAGTTTCGAGTATTTAACAATGAGAAGGCAGCGCTGGCTTTATGTCCAGGAATGAAGGTGACCGGGTGTAACCCAGAACATGTATGTAACGTTCCCTAGGAATACCAATAAAACGTTTATCTGTTTGCTACACAATGTCTCCCCCAGGTCTCCCTCCTAGTACCCAGATAAGTGACAATCTTACTTATTCCTACATCTTTTCCCCCTTGTCTGCCTTGTTTATAACCTCAAGCTGCTTTATTTCTTGTGCAGTCGGTATATATGTCCTCAGTAGAAGGAACCTAAAACAAGTCCATGAGGCTGGAGAGTCTTTTGTAGTGCTGATAGAACTTGCTGTGACTACCTCAGTACATGTAGCTACACATACCCGAGGGGTGGTCACCTAGACAGGAAGACATGAACTCTCACATCTCACATCTCCTTCAAAGTGTCACTAAACTTTAAAAAAACTTTTGACATGTCATAGTGACATATCAGAGGTTTTGATCGGTGGGTGTCCGAGCACTGAGACACCCACCGATCGCTAAAACGAAGCGGCAGAAGCACTTGGGTAAGTGCTGTGCCGCTTCAATTCTGATCGGCTTTTCTCGGAACGGTGTACGGGCTCAATAGAAAGTCTATGAGTTCGTAAACCGCTTGTTCGGCTTTCCGAGGCAATTCCATCAGAAATGAAGCAGCACAGCGCTCACCCGAGCGATTCTGCTGCTTCGTTTTAGCAATCAGTAGGGGTCTTAGTGCTCGGACCCCCACCTATCAAAACTTCAGACAGGGTAAAAATGTAGTTACCCTTTAAGAGTGGGAAGTCAAAAAGGAAACTGACGGAGTCTGTGTAAAGACGGGGTAGGGAGACAGACAGGTGAGCCCTAATCTACCCGCCACTCAGTCCCTGCCTACTTGCAACGGCCCGTCCTAGGTGACGGCGTACAACTGGGCGACGGTCCCTACGCTCACTATGTGCACGACAAACAAACAGACAAGGGTACAAAGAAGCTAAGGGAAATGGGGCAGATGCCCACGGCAACACCGTGAGCTACAAGAGTAGTGAACGAGCCGAGTCAAACCAGGAGTGTACGAGGTACCAAACGCAGAGCAGAAGAGTAGTCAGTAAAGACAGTAAAGACAGGGTCAATATGAAGCAGAGGACAAATAGTACAAGCAGCAGCAGCAGAGCCAGAAAACAAGCAAAATCACAGGCAAAGGAGGAGCAGGAAATGAAGGTATAAATAGACAGAGGGCGGGAGCTAGCTCTGTCTGGCCAGGCTGTGATAGGCTCTCCCACTCCTCAGCCTCCCTGAGTGGTAGAAGAAGAGTCACTCTATCAGACTTAGGAGCAGGTGCAGACTGACTAACCACGGGCGTCGACACAGAAGCTGTGTCTGGCAGATCCATTACAGTCTGATTATACACCCATAAAGCCGGTGTTGTGAAACGCACTGTGGACCCTCTGTGCCATAATTGATGGGCTTCAGATTGACGCTGACTAGAAGGGGCAACATCAAGACCCACCCTATAAAATATATGATTGAAATGTGCGGCCTATACTTTCTCTGTATATCATTGCATTATTTATAACCCATCGTTGTATTTGCAGCACTGCATTGGAGGAGGGGGATACTTCCCAGAAGCAAGCCCCAAACAGTGTGGAGATTTTCCTTCCTACGACTGGGACGGATATGGAGCGGGCAGTGGATCCAGTTGCAGCAAGGAAATCACAGAATCTGCTGTTCTCCTCTTCTATCGCTAGCCAGCCGGTTATTCTGTTCCCTTTATGTCTGTACTGATAAATTCTGTTATATGGATAAACGCTACAGAATAAAGTTTTAGATTAGACAAAGCAGTAGATGTGTCCCGGCTCATTGCGGGAGATGAGTACAAGCAGGGGCAATTCTAGCATCTCCGCCATACACATTGTACGAAAGTCTGACGATTTTGACCATTTCAGCCAACCATCATATTAAAATGATACGCAAACAATCTTTTACGTTGGCCGATGACAGACTACTATCTGCCAAAAAATGATCTGTCATGTTGGACTTTTTCGGCTGAAACTAGACGGGTTTGTCACTTTGCGCAAGCCCATTTTGTTGTTATACACTTTGTAATTTAGCAGCTCATGGTATGTTGAAGGACAGCTCGTTGGTAAGAACGATCTGACGTACGATTGATCCTCCACATTCCACATTCCGACTGACCCTAACCTTATGTGTATGGCTAGCTTTAAACCGGAGATTGGAAAGAGGGCTGGGTACATGCAGCGCAGACAGCGTACTGTGACTCTTTCCAATGTAAGCCTCACCCTTAAAGGGGTTGTCAAGGTTGGGGGCTGTTTTTTTATACTGATGACCTATCAACAGGATAGGTTAACAACTGTATATGATCTGTGGGGGTCCGACTCCCGGGCTCCGTACCGATCAGCTGTTCCACCTGCCTCCAGGCCCTGTAAGCTATGCAGGGTTGGTGATGAAAGCAGATGGCTCCAGTCACAGTATAGTGGCCGTGCTGAGTTATTGCATAGCTTCTGTCGCCTGGAGGCAATCGGAACAGCTTATCGATGCGGGGTCCGGGTGTCGGAACCCACCGATCATATACTGATAGGTCATCAGTATAAAAAACAGCCCCCAAACTGGACAACCCCTGGTTACCATGTAATGTTCCCTCCTCTACTGTCAACAGCCAGGAACAGATGACATATTTGCCAAAATGCTGCACACACACAAACTGAGACAGAGAAGGTAACATGAGCTCCCTGCCCCCTCACAACAGGAGTCTCACACAAACACAGTGGGAAATTTCTGCATTGACTCTTTAATTCCTCTGACATGCTTTCTGTGTCATGTCTGCATATGGAGCTGCAAGCTCTGAGCTCAGTGGGCATTCCCTGTAATACGTGTGCCGGTGTCTTCCCTCTCCCTCACACTAACATGGCTCTGCAATCTGATTTCTGATAAAGTGGCAATATATTTGCATAAAAAAATAGTGCATGCACAGTCAGATTACTTCCTATTTGTATTGGACACTTCAGCAGTGCCAGCACCAGGTCAAGTTTGGGATCGGCTCTGGGGGAAGATTGAAACGGGCAACTCAGCAAAGCTAGACACCCTCACATTCATGCACCGGACGTGTGCACACTGCCGACCTACACAGCTCAAAGAGTCAAGAGCGGAGGAGTAAGAGGAGATTGACTGAATTACAAAGAGTCATTGTCTGTCTGAGGCTCCCAGACCTAACACTTAGCGTGAAGCCACCCCGCCAATACCACACCAACCTTTTAAGTTTGTGCGCATTTACACATGCTAATTTTGTGGGGAGTCCTTTGTCATAATTTTTGGAAAATTTACACCCGTGAATATTCCCTAAACATGTCCGGTATTTTTTAGAGGCAAAGTTGGGAACCCTAGAAATATAACATCTTGTGTGTGAAAAATACCGCCCTACACTGACCACAGATCGCTCTACAGTGCGCAGGAGCAAGAAGGAAAGTAACACATGACCGCAGGGTAAGACCCCACACAAAATTTGTTTGTATTCTGTAATCATGAAAACACATAAGTCTACAGAAGGCTGCATACACAAAACGGTAGGATACTTTTAACAAGACTTTTTTCAGCAATACTTCCTTTTTTGCTTTGGAATAAAGAAATTTTTGTTTTGCAAAGGTGATTCCAGCCGGACATATCTATCTCGTGGCTTTAGAGTTGTCTTCAAATGCCCTTTAAATGATCTTTAGAACATATCAGCAAATAATAAATACACTGGCCATGGGATTATAAGCAGTGCCATTGACCCAGGTGGTCTACAGCTGTAACGGACCCCCCTTCAGTCTTTTCATACCTGCCTCTTACCCTCCAGGTCACAATTGGCGCATTGAACAATTTCTCCAGGGTCAGCAGAGCTGTCCACCAGGAACTTCAGTAATCTGTCCACCGGGGGTAGAGAATTGTTTCCTTTAACAATAGACTGGTGCCTGCAGGATGCAAACATAAAGTAAAAATAAAATCTAAAATAATAGATGTACCTAAAGCCGGGCCGGACGTAGACATGAAATATTTGACAGCAAGACCTGCAGAACCTGCCGATTTTGACAGGATCTGCACATAATCCTAAATTACCAGCTGGATGAGTGAAAAGTTACTCAAAATATTGTAAATATGACTATTATATAGAAATAAACATATAAGACATTCTCCTTACATATATATATATAAATGCATTTTCTGCCCGGAAAATTATTTAAAACTCTATTAATGAAGGAAATAATATAGTTGGCTGCAGTGCGGTGCCATGTGGTGGTCATCTGCTCTTTGTTTATTTTTTTATACACAGTATATATCTTCCAATCTCTTTCAGACTACAGGCCCTTTTACACGGACCAATTATCGGGCAAACGAGCGATCACAGAACGCTCGTTCCCGATCATTGCCCTGTGTAAACAACGATCAGCCAATGAACGAGCAAACGCTCGTTCATCAGCTGATCGCATCGTTTATGCAGCCGAAAATGTTATCGTTGTCGGCAGCGCATCTCCCTGTGTAAACAGAGAGACGTGAAGCCGACATAATGGAAATATATGGGGATGAGCGATCGTAGTAACGATCACTTGTCCCCATACATTACTGATCATTGCTCCTAGTGAAAGGGGCAAACAAGCGCCGATCAACCAGCCGTCTCGTTGATTGGCGCTCGTTTACACGGCTCACGTTTGGCCGTGTAAGAGGACCCTACATAGTAAGGGACCAGTTTTCCTGGTACTAGCATTTGATGACAAAGGGTCCCAGAAGCGGAAACCCCTCTAATTAGTTTTTGACTGAAGAAAACAGCCATAAGACAAACCCCCTTTCCCCGGCCATAGGCCAGTAGCAGCTGTGGAAAGTGTCGCTACATTGCCCTATACCTCTATACAGATATTTGGCAACATCAGGGCAAGCTCCCTTGGAGTCCAAAAAATGGGTTTTAGAAGGTGTCCCTCATCGCCGGTCCATCAAGTCCAAATTTTTTTTTTGTGTTTCTTTAAATCCATGAATTGCCTCCTGTCGGTAATGTGCCCTAGGCGGCTGCCTACTTTACCTCCCTTCCTCTAAGCTATTGCTAATATTTCTGTTTAGTGTCAGCTAGCCTCACCTGCCCTCCAGGACTATGCTTCATTGTGTGCACTGCCATATTATGGCTCCGTGTTCTACCCATGGAAGTGTATGACTTATTATACGATATGTAAAAATCATGGTATACTCCATCGCATGCCGTATTACAGATATATAGGCAGAATATCTCAGACATACGGCACTTGATGGAGCATTACACGGCAGCACATGGAGTCCCTCAAGCCGCAGGGCACCCCGTGTGCCGCCGTACAGCCTCCTGCACAGAGCAATGCGAGATTATCTTCCTGTGTGGCAATAATGCGGTATCAGGATCAGCATAGTCCTCTTATCGCTTTCTGTCGTCCGCCTCCGAATCCTTTGTTCCAGTGTTCTGTCTGAGCTAAAAGTAGCAACACTCCACTTACAGCTGTTCAGCGCTAAAGCTACTGAGATCCTCTATGTGTCATGTCAAGAATACAAAGGGTATGTTTATGTGCAGCGTTATGTGACCTTTATATCATCCGCCAACTAAACCAACAGATCTCATCCCACTATTTCTCCTGCCACTTTTAAAAATCATCAATGGCGGCTTCGTCCCATTTCACCCTCAGAGCAGGTGTAAGCTGTCTGTTAGTTTCTTGGTCTAAAAAACATTGTATGGGTGAGGCGATCGTCTGCGCCATTTTCAGGCAGAAAACCGTTTGCTAAGTGTAAAAGAGGAAAGAAGAGACGTCCACGTGTTATGTCAATACGGCATTTTCTGTGTCATTTTATTTTTATAAATTAACTCATCTGTACACCAAATAGATAGAGAGTGAAATAAAAATTCTGTATTACAAATTCGATTAATATTTTCTGAGGCCATGATCACACAGCGCAGGTTGGATGCAGTTTTTAGATGTGTTTTTTTCGTTTTTACCCCAATCACATTAGGATCCTAAACAGAGAAATAGTATAACGTCAACCTGTAAAAGGGGTTGTCCCAAGATTAAACATTATCCCCTAACCACAGGATAGGCGACAACATGCTGATCGGTGGGGGTACGTTTGCTGTGACTCCCACCGATCACGAGAACCCCATTCCTCCGAATGAATGGAGTGTCAGGTCGAGCATGCGCCCTGCTGTTCTATTCATTCTCTATGGCGCTGCCGGAGATAGACGAGCGCTGTACTCGGCTATCTCCGTCAGTACCATAGACAGTGAATGGAGCGGCAGTGCACATGCTCGACCTGACGCTCCATTCGGAGGAACGGGACCTCCGTTCTCATGAACGGTGGGAATTCCAGTGGTCGGACCCCCACCGATCAGCATGTTATCACCTATCCTATGGTTAGGGGATAACATTGAATCTGGGGACAACCAATTTAATACCATGTCTTTAGGTCCAACATTCTCTGTTGATCCATTACATAATATATCTTCATAGGGTCGGAGCTATGTTTTTCTGCTACAGAGCTCCAAATCCCTGCTTCCCATCACACAGCCATAGAGTTACATTATAATTTCTGCCTGCAGCCACCACTAGGGGGAGCTCACTGAAGACTGATTTATATGGCGCCCATTGAACTGAATAATAAATCTTTCTCTAGTAAACCCCTAAGCTCTTTATAGGGGTGGCTCCAGGATAACAACTGATCACCGGGGTTAGAGAAGACGGATTTGTTTAATTTTCACTTTATACTAAGAAGCGTTGTCTCCTTTCCTCTCTACACAGACAACACATTGATATGAATGGGCACAGTGTAATGCTTGATTTGCCCTGTGGTGGTGCTGCAGGGAACTTGAACACTTACTGACAGGTTTTCGCCAAAATTACAGCTGATCGCTGTGGGTTCCTAACAATCTTAAAGTGTCCCTCCAATCGGCATGAAGAGGCACTGGTGTGTGCCGGGAGGTACGGGTGATACAGACGCCCGGAGAATATCATGCACGGGTCCTATTATAATACCTGTAGCAACTTTAACCCCTGCATCTCTCCGGAAGATTGCCATTAAAGGGACACTTTAATTATTGTATAATAAAAAGTTCTACAGCTTTCTAATATACTTTGTGTTTCAAGTTCTCATTATTTTCACAATCTCTGCTTGCTGCTAGTGAATGAATCAGTTCATACATATGTATCCACCTGTGTCATGGCCTCTAATTCCATAATATTAGCAGGAATTGAATTAAAGCAGTTTTTTTTTTATACTGACTTACCCACATAGAGGACACGTGAGACGGTTGTCTACAGCCCGACCGCGGAGGCAGTTGGCACAGAAGTTGTGGTAACAGTCCAGCAGGCATGGGTGTTCGTATTGCTCGTGGCACAGGAAACAGGCCAGCGGGTGACAATTGGCCTTGTCCAAGTCATGTAGATTTTCTAGAGGAGAGAATATCCCTCCGGACATGGCTAGAAATATGGAAATATTCAAGACACTCATTAATACTACAAGTCATATTACTCCCCGACACCACACGGGGTCGGATGTTACTAAATCAGAAGTCAGAGCAATAGCCAAAGTCCGTTAATTGTCGCTGTTGGGGGCGTTGATTTTTTTTTAATAAAGAAGGAACCAGGCAATTATTGGTGATTTTAACATGTCTGCTTTCCCAATGGGATAAGCGGTGACAGAGAACTCAGGCAGCCCCTTTCCTATTGAAAGAAACATGCAAACTTGGCCGATCTAAGACTTCATGTTTATGGAGGAATCAGGCAGGATAGCTGTCGCAGTTGGTATATATATGCACGGCCTGCCAAAATATAATGTCTACAGGAGCCGGCAGAGTCCCTTGACGGGGAAACCATGATGGAACAGGTTGGATTTCTGACAACCGCTCAGCCCCTTCAATAACTTTAATGTGCCCGTTAATGGAGTCCAGACTGATTGCTGACGATCAAATCAACGTTTAAACAGGGTTAAAGGGGTTGCCTCATGAAGAAAATCCCTATCCATATGCCCTATTGGGGCCCCCCTTCATGAGCCAGATCGGAGAGCCGCTCTGTATCTAAATTGCCGCCACTTAATACTACATTTAAATTGCAGCGGCCGCAGCAGGAGAAAGGTCTGGTCAGCAAAGACTTCCCTCAACAAAATCATCCGTATGCCAAGGAAGCTAGGGCTGGACGCACGGCGATCAGCTGATCGTCATGGTGCTTCAATAGGAAAGGGATAGTTACTGATGAGAAAACGCATTTAATAGAGGGGTTTCCTCATTCAGGACCCTCATCTATGTTTTAGATCAGCTACAAATAGAGTCTCTCGCTGTGGTGAACCCAACACGTCTGTTCATTACACAAGACTGTTGATTCATTTTGATGAGAAATGTGTAATGCTTCATTTGCCCTCTGGGGGTGCTCCAGGGAAACTGTACCCCCAGTTTATTAATACAAGAAAATGGAGACTCTTTTTTACTTGGGAAGTGATATACCCTCTTTCCTGTATTAATATATATATATATGTTTTGCAGCCAGCTTACCCAAAAACAGAAATCAGTAAGAAACAATTGAATAGAACATTTAACATCTCTGCTTGCTGTCGGTAAATGGGAACATTCCTGTTTACAGCCAGTGGCTGAAAACCTGTCCTGATCATGATGTACTGCTGACACAGTAGCAATGCTCGTTACAACCGTGCACCCATGTTAGTTGGACATGATGTAGGATTACCTAGACTGGATACAATTGTAAGAAACCCTGTGCTAAGGCTCTATTCACACGATAGTGTTCGAATATCGGCCGATAAAAACGGCTGGTTTGAACCGTTTTTCACGGCTGATTTGCAACCGTTCCGTTTCTATTCCAGGTCGTGTTTCCGTTTTTAACGACCAATTTTGACCTGTTTTGCATTTGATTTTTCCCTGTCCGTTATATGCCCGGGAAAAAATAGGACATGTCATGTTTTTGCCCAGTTTCCTTTATAACTCAGTAGACTCACGTCTATGAGGGATCCGTTAAAACGGGTCCCGCACGGGTGCAAATCGGCCGTGAAAAACGGCTGTTTTACACCCGGTCATGTGAATAAAGCCTCAGACTTATTAACAGTTCTTGCACAAGACCGAGATCGGGCCGTGAAAAACGGTCCTTGTGTCGGCCAGATTTCCCGGCCCGACCACAGTATAGGTGAACGGGACTCCGTGGCATCATAGACATTTATGATGCTAGGAGTCTCTGCCCCCCCCACGAAACTGCTGTTCCGTACTGAACAAAATGTTACATAACAGAACAGCAGTTCCGTGGGGAGGCAGAGACTCCTAGCATCATAAATGTCCATGACGCCAGCCTTACATCAGCAAGAACAATGCCAAACGTCGGGTGGAGGGGTATAAAGCCGCCACCACTGGACTCTGGAGCAGTGGAAACGTGTTCTGTGGAGTGACGCTTCTCTATCTGGCGGTCTGATGATGAGTCTGGGTTTGGTGAGTGCCAGGAGAACGTTACCCGCCTGACTGCATTGTGCCAACTGTAAAGTCTGGTGGAGAAGGGATAATGCTATGGGGTTGTTTTTCAGGGGTCGGCCCCTTGGTTCCAGTGAAGGGAAATCTTAATTCTTCAGCATACCAGGACATTTTGGATAATTGTAGCTTCCAACTTTGTGGGAACAGTTTGTGGTTTGGTCTTTTCTGCTCCTCATGTCTGGGACCCAGTGCACAAGGTCCATAAAGACATGAGGTGAAGAGTTTGATGTGGAAGAACGTGACTGTCCTGACCTCAACCACATCCAACATCTTTGGAATGAACTAGAGATCGCGAGCCCGGCCGTCTCCTCCAACATCAGTGTCTGACCTCACAAATTATCTTCTGGATGAATGGGCAAAAAATCCAATAGACAAGCTCCAAAATCTTGTAGAGAGTCTTCCCAGAAAAGTGACAGCTATTTAAGCTTCAAAGGAGGGACCAGCTCCATATTAATCCCTATGGATTTAGAATGGGGCATCATAAAAGCTTCTGTAGGTGTAACGCGTAGGTGTCCCAAAACTTTTGTCCATATAGTGTCCGTCTCTGGGCTCATATCTCATGGACAAGCACGGTCTGCTGATCTAGCACCGTATGTTGTAGAATGAAATAGAGGAGAAATTGCTGGAAATATTTAACCCCTTGTTCAACAAATTGGAAAAAGTTGCAGGAACTTTTCATTTCCCAAAGTCTATATTAGTGATATACTAACTATTATTATTATTTTTTTTAATCAAAAAATGTTATAAATTGTTTTAAATGGTATAAATAATAATATTTACAATAATGTAAATGGTCTGCTTCCTAATAAGAAGTGTTTGCTCACCTGCGGAGATGTGAGGACGATGGGTGAGTAGTAGCAGCGCCCCGTGCTCTTGCTTCCTCTCTGTCGCTTCCACTTGTCGGAATAGAATGGAATGACAGATATGCGTTGGCTTTTCCCAGGGCAGAATAGATGCCGGTGACGTGCAGACAGTATCTAGGATGACATTTCTCTGCCAAGAACGCATATCTTCCGTGAACTTCCAGCTCTGATTACAGCGAAGGTTTATAGGCGTGATACGGGTTCAAAGAAAATGTTCCTATAAAAAGAAACAAAAATATCACCAATAAATATAATTTAATGGGGGGGAATTTATCAAAACCGGAGCAATGGAAAACGGAGCAGGTTCCCCTAGCAACCAATCCGGTTACTGCAAAGGACCAAACAAAAATGAAGTTGGACTATCCTTAACCTATTAGGTTTCAGCCCTGGCGATTGTTGTCGGTATGACGGGCACAGGATAAATTACTGATCATGGTGCATCAGGGGTTAAACAGACAGAATCTAAATTTTCTCCAATCACAGCCACTCTCCTTGCTGGTGATCGCGCCGGCTCCCGCGGATGACGTACATGTACGTCATTGTGCAGGACGGCGTTAAGGATCCATGTGTTTGACAATTGCCTATATGGCCTAAGGCCTGATTCAGACAAGCGTCAATCTCGTCCGTGTGACGAACGTTTTTTTCACATTCGTCACGCGGACGTTGTTTTAACGGACCGTGTGATAGGCCCGTGAAAAACGCCCGTTTTTCACATCTGAGTTTGCACTCCTTCGTCTGAATCAGGCCCATAGCCGCATAGGAACTCCGTGTGACGCTGTATTGTGCCCCACAAAATGCTAGAGTAAACTCTGTGTAGGTATTGAGAAAACATGGCATGCTGGGAGATTTCAGCTCTGAAGCTTGCATAATTGTGAATTAAGCTATAGAGTATGATAAAGGATGTAACTGGGGATCGGTATAATATCAAAATGAAGCTTCTTTTGATGTAGATTAATTCTATAGTTAAACTGAGACCTTTGGACACCAGTGACTACTTCTGCATTACATGCACTATATCTAGTGATAAGCACATGTAGCAGAGAAGCGCACAATCGCTTCCAATACTCTACAGACCTGCGCAGTAGAGCCCATCGATCCACTCGGTGCTCGACTGCTAAGAGGCCGCTTACATAGCGCATGCGCGGTGCCTTCCTCTTCCTTTCAGCCATCCGAGGTCGCCATGGCTCCTGTGGTCAGTATCGAGCTCCTCACGTTGTACGGTAGAGACGGTTCCTTTCTGCGGCAGGTGACGGCTCCCCAGCTCCTCGCTACTTTCCTGCTGTACGGGTGACGTTCCCGCGATGAACGTGCTTGTCGGTTTCGGGAGTGTGGAAGCAGCAGGAAGGCGGCCTGTGCAGCGTGAGGATCCGCGGCCTGGGCGCAGCCGGGACCTGCGTGTGGGGGAGGAGACGGCAGATGCGGGGTGACTGTGGAATAGTTGTCAGTTACACGGGAGCTGTAGCATGCGGAGCTGCCGGGAAGAGGTGACGTCCGGGGTGTGCGGGAGGGAGGCCCCGGGGAACCAGGCCTCAACCTCCGCTGTACTCCGGCCTCTAGTAACCTCGTCCTGCCGGCTCTACCGTCATTCTCCACATATCCTGCTCCCGGCCTTCTACTGACTTATTACCCGGGCATTATAATGTACACAGCCAGACTAACCTATTATATATATAATGTACACAGCCAGACTAACCTATTATATATATAATGTACACAGCCAGACTAACCTATTATATATATAATGTACACAGCCAGACTAACCTATTATATATATAATGTACACAGCCAGACTAACCTATTATATATATAATGTACACAGCCAGACTAACCTATTATATATATAATGTACACAGCCAGACTAACCTATTATATATATAATGTACACAGCCAGACTAACCTATTATATATATAATGTACACAGCCAGACTAACATATTATATATATAATGTACACAGCCGGACTAACCTATTATATATATAATGTACACAGCCAGACTAACCTATTATATATATAATGTACACAGCCAGACTAACCTATTATATATATAATGTACACAGCCAGACTAACCTATTATATATATAATGTACACAGCCAGACTAACCTATTATATATATAATGTACACAGCCAGACTAACCTATTATATATATAATGTACACAGCCAGACTAACCTATTATATATATAATGTACACAGCCAGACTAACCTATTATATATATAATGTACACAGCCAGACTAACCTATTATATATATAATGTACACAGCCAGACTAACCTATTATATATATAATGTACACAGCCAGACTAACATATTATATATATAATGTACACAGCCGGACTAACCTATTATATATATATAATGTACACAGCCAGACTAACCTATTATATATATAATGTACACAGCCAGACTAACCTATTATATATATAATGTACACAGCCAGACTAACCTATTATATATATAATGTACACAGCCAGACTAACCTATTATATATATAATGTACACAGCCAGACTAACCTATTATATATATAATGTACACAGCCAGACTAACCTATTATATATATAATGTACACAGCCAGACTAACCTATTATATATATAATGTACACAGCCGGACTAACCTATTATATATATAATGTACACAGCCAGACTAACCTATTATATATATAATGTACACAGCCAGACTAACCTATTATATATATAATGTACACAGCCAGACTAACCTATTATATATATAATGTACACAGCCGGACTAACCTATTATATATATAATGTACACAGCCGGACTAACCTATTATATATATAATGTACACAGCCGGACTAACCTATTATATATATAATGTACACAGCCGGACTAACCTATTATATATATAATGTACACAGCCGGACTAACCTATTATATATATAATGTACACAGCCGGACTAACCTATTATATATATAATGTACACAGCCGGACTAACCTATTATATATATAATGTACACAGCCGGACTAACCTATTATATATATAATGTACACAGCCAGACTAACCTATTATATATATAATGTACACAGCCAGACTAACCTATTATATATATAATGTACACAGCCAGACTAACCTATTATATATATAATGTACACAGCCAGACTAACCTATTATATATATAATGTACACAGCCAGACTAACCTATTATATATATAATGTACACAGCCAGACTAACCTATTATATATATAATGTACACAGCCAGACTAACCTATTATATATATAATGTACACAGCCAGACTAACCTATTATATATATAATGTACACAGCCAGACTAACCTATTATATATATAATGTACACAGCCAGACTAACCTATTATATATATAATGTACACAGCCAGACTAACCTATTATATATATAATGTACACAGCCAGACTAACCTATTATATATATAATGTACACAGCCAGACTAACCTATTATATATATAATGTACACAGCCAGACTAACCTATTATATATATAATGTACACAGCCAGACTAACCTATTATATATATAATGTACACAGCCAGACTAACCTATTATATATATAATGTACACAGCCAGACTAACCTATTATATATATAATGTACACAGCCAGACTAACCTATTATATATATAATGTACACAGCCAGACTAACCTATTATATATATAATGTACACAGCCAGACTAACCTATTATATATAATGTACACAGCCAGACTAACGAGCCCCTCCAGAGCCGAAGTAATATATTATATACAGTATAGCGTACACCGCTCCAGAGCCAGAATAATATATACAGTATAGCGTACGCCGCTCCAGAGCCGGAGTAATATATACAGTATAGCGTACGCCGCTCCAGAGCCGGAGTAATATATACAGTATAGCGTACGCCGCTCCAGAGCCGGAATAATATATACAGTATAGCGTACGCCGCTCCAGAGCCGGAGTAATATATACAGTATAGCGTACGCCGCTCCAGAGCCGGAGTAATATATACAGTATAGCGTACGCCGCTCCAGAGCCGGAGTAATATATACAGTATAGCGTACGCCGCTCCAGAGCCGGAGTAATATATACAGTATAGCGTACGCCGCTCCAGAGCCGGAGTAATATATACAGTATAGCGTACGCCGCTCCAGAGCCGGAGTAATATGTACAGTATAGCGTACGCCGCTCCAGAGCCGGAGTAATATGTACAGTATAGCGTACGCCGCTCCAGAGCCGGAGTAATATGTACAGCATAGCGTACGCCGCTCCAGAGCCGGAGTAATATATACAGTATAGCGTACACCGCTCCAGAGCCGGATAGCACACTGACACATTAATTTCTATAGGGTCATGCACACTTCTGTTGTTTTAACGGAACCGTGTGGTCGTTCCGACAAAAATAGGACAAGTCCTGCGCCCGTCTGTTTTTGACGGAACCGTCTGAGCTTTTCATTTATTTGGTCCATTGAAATAGTGGCCTGCACATGGAAGCCATCCGTGTGCGGTCCGTGTTTCATGGATCTGTCATTAGCGGCCGTACGACAGCCAACGGAAGTGTATATGAGGCCTAATATACACCGCTCCAGAGCAAGAATAATTGTTCAATGCATTATAATGTACACCGCCAGACTATTATACACATTATAATGTACTGAGCCAGATTACAGGCTATGTACAACTTTGATGACATCTATTTTTGTTTTTTAATTAAATTGCCCATCAGTGTGATTGGTGTAACTTCCTAAATACATTTTATTAAAAATAATTTTAACTTTTTGAGATGCAGCTGCTCTGTCAACCGGATGGAAAGCGGCTATATCTCAAAAAGTAAAAAATATTTTTCATAAAATGCATATAGAAGTCACACTGATGGACAAATTTATGAAAAAGAACAGCAATGTCAAAGGTGTACATAGCCTTTAACCTATTATACAAATTATAACGTACACCGCTCAGGAGCCAGACTAATCTATTATATACATTATAATGTACGGAGTGAGGCTAATATTTTACTATATATATATATTATAATATTCAGTGCTCCAGGGATGAGGCTCCTGGTTTGTCATAGGCATTATAATGCACAGGGTGAGAATAATTATTTACAGGGCGAAACTGCTGACTTATAATATACGGGGAGCCAGGAGCATGGTGACTTGTAGTGTACACTATGTACTGAGCTCATGTCCAGATTAACAAGTTACGATCGGTGCATTATAAATCTGATAATCTGTAGAATACATTATAATGTACAGATCTCCAGGACCATGAATGGTGAGCTGTGATAAACACAAGTCCAGATAACAAAGTTATGATCCGTGCATTATATGCTGCTGACCTGTAATATACATTATTCTGTGCAGAGCTCATGACTGGATACTGCTGTGCGGCTATTAACCAGTTCAGGACCGGCCTATTTTGAGCCTTCGGGACCAGACACCGTTTAGCCCTATTTAACACGCGTTGGTTAAATGGCTATAACTTTTTTATTTGTTGGGCTAGTGACGTGATTTTTGCGATTTTGTTTTTTCCGTAGACAATGCAGGTCTCCTTTTTGCTATTTTAGAATTTTTAGGCTTAAAGTTTCAAAATAATAGTAAAGAAATAAGCTTTTTTACTTTTCAGCTGTGTTTTTTGGTAATAACGGTTTTACCCTAAAATAGACCTTTTATTTGTGATCGTCATTGTCTACTGTAAATTTACATTTATTACATGTCTACGACAATGATTGGCGGGGGGAACGTTTTTTTGGGGTGGGTATTTTATTTGTATTTATTATTTGGGGAACTTTATATATTTTTTTTCTTTCTTTTACACCATGTTTTTCCCCTGTAACTGCACAGCAGCCCCAGTTACAGGGGAAATCGGCCCCCTCATAGTGACGATTGTCACTAATAGGGCTGTGCTGGGTCTAGTTAGACCCAGCAGCAGTCTCAGTAACGGCACCGGCGATCATGTGACCAGTCACATGAACACCGGGACCAATAGAGACAGCGCTGCTGCTGCCTCTATTCCTATACACAGCGTTCATTGAGCGCTGTGTAAAAGTCATCAGAGAAGACAGAAGCAGCGAAAGCTGCTCCTCTCCTCAGGGTCCCCGGCAGCCACTGACAGCCGGAGACCCGACATTCAGCGGCCCGATCGCTCAGATAGCAAGTTAAAACCCGAGCCGTAAATAGTCTATGGTGCGGGTTTTAAGGACCCGTCCCTGACCGCTGGCCGTAAAAATACAGCCAGCGGTCGGGAACCAGTTAATATAAAGAGCTCCAGGAGAGAGGCTGATCTATAATATACATGATCAGTCTAGATCAATGATCTCCAACCTTTGGCTCTACTGCTAGACTACAATTCTCAGCATGGTCAGACTGCAGCTGTCAGGATATGGTGGGAGTTGTAGTTTTGCAACCGCTGGAGACCACGGGTCTAGAACGTAACGTAATGCTATTATACAAGACTTAACCCTCCATTCCTATAGAAGTGTCATAGCCTGACCCTACCCTTCCTATAATATACAGAGCCGCTCAGAGAGAGAATAGTTCAAACAAACTATGTGTGGGCGAGGTGGTGCTGACAACCTATTATATATCCTAAACCGTACGTTACCATTACTGTTCCCTGCCTGGATTGCACTTTTTAAGTTTTCACGGCTACTCCGTTAATTGCTGTCTAGTGCCATCAGGTGAAACAACATTTCCTCCCAAAATAAAATCACAAGTCGTCCTCTTCCATCTAGGAGATGTAGCTAAGAAATATAAATGCGTTTTGATGTGATTCTTGGAAAGCTGTGTGTCACTGTGGGACCTGTGAGGCTGTGCTCGCACGTGGCGTACTTGTGTTGTAGGACTGCAGCGTAAAAATAGGCTGTGGAAACTTACAATGTATTCCTATGGGAAAAAGATAAAAAACGCAGACAATTTTCTTGGGTTCTTTCGTTGCGGAAAATTTCGCCCATATGCATACATTGTAAAGTTTTCCTTAGGTTTAGGCTGCGGAAATACAATGCAAGTATGCCACGTGTGAGTGCACCCTAATAGCGGACATATTTATTGTCCGTTTTTAACAAATTTACAGGATGACTTCCAAGACTTAGCAGTTGTTTTTAAAGGGGTTTTCCCTTCTTATACATTTATAGCATATCCACAGGAGATCGAGGGTCTCTACTAGTGCCACCAGCCACGCACTCCAGGCGGAGACTAGTGGAGAGTGTCGTGCGGCTCTCATATTCTGTTTTATGGTTGTTATGGAAATAGCTGCTCAGCTGTTTCCGTAACGCCCATTGAACAGGATGGAGAGTGGCCTGCAACATTCTCCACTAGTCTCCACCCTGATTCGGCGGCCACGGCAACATGCCAAACGGGGTTTGGGAGACTCCCTATTCCCTATCTAGGTGCGGGTCCCAGAGGTGGGAGCCGCATCTATCAGACAATTATGGCATATTCTGTGGATATGCTATAAATGTAGAAGATGGGAAAACCCCTTTAAGGGTTTGTTCAGAGGGTGCGGTACTTGCTGAGTACCGTACGCCAAAACACGTGCATGATTTTACCTTGAATGGCTGCGGTGCTTCGGTAGCATAAATTAAGCTCATTAAAACTAAATCTGCGCGAGAACCGCACCATCTGAATAAACCTTTAGCTGTCCTTAGACACACAGGGCGCCTCTATACATATGTCCCAATGACTTCAATGGATGCTGTGCAATTCTTCACCAGCCAGATGATGATGCGTGTTTCTCCACCCTCCTGTGGTCAGCGTATTGGGGGGACCTTGCTTGTTTGCATTACTCTTTTCTGTATTTAGAGTCTATACATGGATCCCTATGGCCATGGATAAAGTGTACAACCCACTTTCCCCCCGTTAATGGCTCCTGTTCTCAGCGTTCTGATTACATCAGGGGATTAGACCACATCTCTGATATTGGGCTGTATGTTCATTCTCCCCTGTATGGAAAACTCCTCCAAATCTGATAACTGGTTGTTCTTGGTTTCTCTAGAAAAAGTCCACAACAAAGGGCGGCAAGAAAAAGAAGCAGCTGCTGAAGTTCACCTTGGACTGTACACACCCGGTGGAAGATGGCATCATGGATGCTGCTAACTTTGTAAGTTCAGTTTGTTGGGGGGCACAGTCATATTATTCACTTCAATGGGATCTAGCCCCCAAACAATATGAAGAAGAGCCATTCCACTAATACAGCTGAGAGAAGAAGCTATTGATCTGATTAGAAGGGAGACGCCTGGAACGAAGGGATTTCCCCACTTGGCAGAGTTGTTTGTGTTCGTATAGGACGGGCCCTGTGCCAAACCAAACTTCCTGTACATCGTAACTACCTATAGGTCACGTTTATTGATGGCGTCTCCTGTATGCACACCTGTACAAGGAAAGCAATGAGTGGGCAGAGGGAACTGTGCTAACTCAATCAGTCCAGGCAGTGTTTGCTCAATGTGTTACGCTAAAGTATTGCAAGTAAAACTAGATGTGACCCTGATCAGCCCCCTCAGGGCAGTATAGGTGACCTGGGCCTGAAATCTACAGCAAAATACATCCTTTGCATAGCAATGGGCGAGTCGCAGCAAATCTGGAAAAATCTGCAACAGATAGGACATGCTGATGATATAAAAATACACATCATGCACTCAAATCTGCATATAACTATTTTCTGCACCATATGTACCGGACTTTATAGAGGCTCTGTCACCAGATTATAAGTGGCCTATCTCCTACATAATCTGATCGGCGCTGTAATGTAGATAACTGGTTTTTATTTTGAAAAAACGACTATTTTTGACCGAGTTATGAGCTAGTTTAGATTTATGCTAATGAGTTTCTCAATGGACAACTGGGCGTGTTTTTACTTTTTGCCAACTGGGCGTTGTACAGAGGAGTGTATGACGCTGACCAATCAGTGACCAATCAGCGTCATACACTTCACATTGTTACAATGTGATTGTGCAGTGAAAGAAGCTGGGCAGGAACAATGAGAAGTGTATGACTGCTGATTGGTCACTGATTGGTCGGCCTCATACACTCCTCTGTACAACGCCCAGTTGGCAAAAAGTAAAAACACGCCCAGTTGTCTATTAAGAAACTAATTAGCATAAATCTAAAATTGTTCATAATTTTGGACAAAAATTATAGTTTTTCAAAATAAAAACCACTGCTGTTCTCTACATTACAGCGCCGATCAGATTATGTAGGAGACGGGGCACTTATAATCTAGTGACAGAGCCTCTTGAAGTAGTTTCTGTATGGGAAACATTCAGCTAATCCGCTGCATGTTCACATGGGCCAAAGGGGTTCTTCTGATCCTTAACATCCTTCAGATCAGGACAACCCCTGTCAATGTGCCCTATTAGGGCATGTGGACATAATCGAGGAGGGTCCCTCGCTCATGTAATACCACGTTTGTCTCACTGGCTTTTTGTAGGGGAGTTAAAGGGGTTGTCTGCGGTGAGAGACTTTTTAATTAAATGACTCCCTTTTGGTTAAGTTTGTGGTGCCAAAGGGGGTTCTCCCTTTGCTTTTACATACTGAATGGGGGAGGGGGGTCCTTGGTGTCTGGAACATAATCCGCTTGTATTCTACTCCCTTATTGGGACTGAACAAACAAAACCTTAGAGTGGCAGGTCCTGCTTTGTTCGAGATCAAGATTCTGAATCTTTTGCAATATATTACAGGAACAGTTCTTGCACGACCGCATCAAAGTGAACGGGAAGGTTGGCAACCTGGGTGGTGGTGTGGTCAGCATCGAGAGAAGCAAAAGCAAGATCACTGTGTCATCAGAAGTACCATTTTCCAAGAGGTGAGTGATACGAGGCACAGGTCTACAGTTCCACTCTCGCAGGGTTCCTGGTGGATCTCATGAATGGACATATATTCTGTTACATTATATATACGCTCTGGTACTGGATATAACGTGTAAACCATGGATCTCTGGTTGTTTTCAAAACTACAAGTCTTAGCATTCTAGTATTCATGATTCTTGGCTGGATTAAATGGCTTTCGTGAGACTAGGAAAAAAGGTCTTTATTCTGCCAGAAACAGCTCCACTCTTGTACATGGCTTTGACTGGTATTGCAGCTCCTCTCCATTGAAGTAAATGTGTGGCATTGTTTTTGGAAGAAAGCAGCCATGTTTTACTAAACCTGGATAATCCTCTTAAAGGGGTTGTCCAGGCTGGGGGCTCTTTTTGTATACTGATGATCTATAGGTGCCGGATGCAGATGGCACTGCATAGCAGCTGTGCTGGGTTACTGCAGCTCCGCTCCTATTCACTTGAACGGGACAGTGGTCCAATACCTTGCACGGCCGCCACAAATGGTTACGGCATGTGCAAGTACGAACAGAAAGAAGAACCATGTAAACGATAGAGGCTTCGGCGATCGTACGAGTGCTGCGGCCCCTTCAAACTGCTGATCGGTGGGGGCGCTGACATAAACGTTTGACAATCTTCTGACATGTCATAGTGTCTTGTCAGAAGTTTTGATTGGTGGGGTTCTGAGCACTGAGACCCCCACCAATCGATCAAACTAAGGCAGAGGCGCTCGTGTGAGCATTTAGCCACTTTGTTTTCCGGAAAAAGCCGAACAGACACAATGTATCGGAGTACAGGCTCAATAGAAAGTCTACGAGCCCGTACTCCAATACATCGGCTTTCCAGAAAAAGCCGAACAGAAATGAAGCGGCTGAGCGCTTCTGCCGTTTCGTTTGAGGGATTGGTGGGGTCTCAGTGCTCGGACCCCCACCAATCAAAACTTGTGACATGTCAGAAGTTTGTCAAACGTTTGGTTACACTTTAATGGCCTACCCTGAGGATAGGCCATCAATTTTAACAACCCAGATAACCCTTTTAAAGCCACTTTAGCTATTATTTTAGGGATTATTGCATTATAGGTATTCGATTCAAGTTATAGGGGAGGGCAGATTCGGGAAATCAAATTTCCTTTAACTTATTTATCCAGAATACAATTGGTTAGCCCAACCGACAGTGGATATAAAAAGTCTACAGACCCCTGTTAAAATTCCAGGTTTTGTCATATCGAAAAATCTGTACAAGATGAATCATTTCAGAACATTTTCCACCTTTTAATGTCACCCATAATCTGTACAATTGTATTGAAAAACAAACTGAAATCCTTTTTAGGGTGGAAAAATAATGTGGTACAATAAATCTGCACACCCCTAAACTAATACTTTGTTGAATTACACTTTGACAGCATTCAGTCTTTTTGGGTAGCAGTCTATCAGCATGGCACATCTTGACTTGGCAATTGTTGCCCACTCTTCCTTGCAAAAGCTCCAAATCTGTCAGATTGCGAGGACATCTCCTGTGTACAGCCCTCTTCAGGTGTCAATGGGTTTCAAGTCCGGGCTCTGGCTGGTCCATTGCAAAATGTTGATCTTCTGGTGAAGCCGTTCTTTTGTTGACTTGGAGGTTTTGCTTTGGGTTGTTGTCGTCCTGAGAGGTGAAATTCATCTTCAACTTTTTAGCAGAGGCTGCAGGTTTTGTGCCAAAATTGCCTGATATTTGGAACCATTCATAATTCCCTCCACCTTGACTAAAGTTCCAGCTGCAGAAAAACAGCCCCAAAGCATAATGCTGCCTCCACCATGCTCCATAATGCTGCCCCGCCGTGCTCAGTAATGCTGCCCCGCCCTGCTCCGTAATGCTGCCCCCGCCCTGCTCCGTAATGCTGCCCCCGCCCTGCTCCGTAATGCTGCCCCCGCCCTGCTCCGTAATGCTGCCCCCGCCCTGCTCCGTAATGCTGCCCCCGCCCTGCTCCGTAATGCTGCCCCCGCCCTGCTCCGTAATGCTGCCCCCGCCCTGCTCCGTAATGCTGCCCCCGCCCTGCTCCGTAATGCTGCCCCCGCCCTGCTCCGTAATGCTGCCCCCGCCCTGCTCCGTAATGCTGCCCCCGCCCTGCTCCGTAATGCTGCCCCCGCCCTGCTCCGTAATGCTGCCCCCGCCCTGCTCCGTAATGCTGCCCCGGCCCTGCTCCGTAATGCTGCCCCGGCCCTGCTCCGTAATGCTGCCCCGGCCCTGCTCCGTAATGCTGCCCCGGCCCTGCTCCGTAATGCTGCCCCGGCCCTGCTCCGTAATGCTGCCCCGGCCCTGCTCCGTAATGCTGCCCCGGCCCTGCTCCGTAATGCTGCCCCGGCCCTGCTCCGTAATGCTGCCCCGGCCCTGCTCCGTAATGCTGCCCCGGCCCTGCTCCGTAATGCTGCCCCGGCCCTGCTCCGTAATGCTGCCCCGGCCCTGCTCCGTAATGCTGCCCCGGCCCTGCTCCGTAATGCTGCCCCGGCCCTGCTCCGTAATGCTGCCCCGGCCCTGCTCCGTAATGCTGCCCCGGCCCTGCTCCGTAATGCTGCCCCGGCCCTGCTCCGTAATGCTGCCCCGGCCCTGCTCCGTAATGCTGCCCCGGCCCTGCTCCGTAATGCTGCCCCGGCCCTGCTCCGTAATGCTGCCCCGGCCCTGCTCCGTAATGCTGCCCCGGCCCTGCTCCGTAATGCTGCCCCGGCCCTGCTCCGTAATGCTGCCCCGGCCCTGCTCCGTAATGCTGCCCCGGCCCTGCTCCGTAATGCTGCCCCCGCCCTGCTCCGTAATGCTGCCCCCGCCCTGCTCCGTAATGCTGCCCCCGCCCTGCTCCGTAATGCTGCCCCGGCCCTGCTCCGTAATGCTGCCCCGGCCCTGCTCCGTAATGCTGCCCCGGCCCTGCTCCGTAATGCTGCCCCGGCCCTGCTCCGTAATGCTGCCCCGGCCCTGCTCCGTAATGCTGCCCCGGCCCTGCTCCGTAATGCTGCCCCGGCCCTGCTCCGTAATGCTGCCCCGGCCCTGCTCCGTAATGCTGCCCCGGCCCTGCTCCGTAATGCTGCCCCGGCCCTGCTCCGTAATGCTGCCCCGGCCCTGCTCCGTAATGCTGCCCCGGCCCTGCTCCGTAATGCTGCCCCGGCCCTGCTCCGTAATGCTGCCCCGGCCCTGCTCCGTAATGCTGCCCCGGCCCTGCTCCGTAATGCTGCCCCCGCCCTGCTCCGTAATGCTGCCCCCGCCCTGCTCCCTAATGCTGCCCCCGCCCTGCTCCCTAATGCTGCCCCCGCCCTGCTCCCTAATGCTGCCCCCGCCCTGCTCCCTAATGCTGCCCCCGCCCTGCTCCCTAATGCTGCCCCCGCCCTGCTCCCTAATGCTGCCCCCGCCCTGCTCCCTAATGCTGCCTCCGCCATGCTCCACTGTTGGTATGGTGTTTATTTGGTGATGTGCAGTGTTGGCTTTGCGCCAAACATACCTTTTTGGAATTGTGGCCAAAAAGTAAAGCCTTGTTCTCATCAGACAATAACACGTTTTCCCACATGCTTTTGGCAGACTTGATGCCGGTTCTTTGCTAAACATAGATTGGATGTTTTTCTTTGTTAGAAAAGGCTTCCGTCTTGCCACCCTACCCCACAGCCCAGACGTATGAAGAATATGGGAGATTGTTGTCACATGCGCTACACAACCAGTACCTGCCAGAAAGTCCTGCAGCTCCTTTAACCCCTTCCCGCCGCAGCCCTTTTTCAGATTTTCATTTTAGTTTTTTCCTCCCCACCTTCCAAATGCCATAACTTTTGTATTTTTCCGTCGATATAGTCCTACGAGGGCTTGATTTTTGCGGGATGAGTTGTATTTTTTCGTAGCACCATTTATTTTGCCGTATAATGTACTAGGAAACGGGAAAAAAATTATTTGTGGGGTAGAAAATGAAAAAAACAGCGATTCATCCATGTTTTTTTGCGCGCTGTTTTTACCGAATTCACTGGGCAATTAAAATAACATTTACTTTATTCTGTGGGTCAATACGATTACGGCGATACCAAATATATAGTTGTTTTTTTTTCTATTTTACTGCTTTTACAAGGAAAAACCAAAGTGTAAAAAATTTATTTTGTGTCGCCAAATTCCGAGAGCCAGAACTTTTTTATTTTTCCGTTAAGTGGTATGAGGGCTTATTTTTTGCAGGATAAACTGTAGTTTTTAATATCATTTTGGTGTACATGCGACGTTTGATCACTTTTTTTTATTGAATTTTTTGTGGGAGATGAGGTGACCAAAAAATAGAGATTCTGGTGCTTACAATTTTATTTTTTTACGGCGTTCACCGTGCGGGTTAAATAATATATTGTAAGGGTATGTTCACACGGCCTATTTACGGACGGACGTAATTCGGGCGTTTTAACCCCCGAATTACATCCGAAATTACGGTTTGAAAGCGTTGACAAACATCTGCCCATTGAAAGCAATTTGCTGACGTTTGTCTGTTCACACGAGGCGTATATTTACGCGTCACTGTCAAAAGACGGCGCGTAAATAGACGCCCGTGTCAAAGAAGTGACCTGTCACTTCTTCAGACTTAAATGGAGCCGTTTTCCATGGACTCCATGGAAAACCAGCTCCAGTTACGTCCGTATTGGAGGCAGCGTTCAAGCGCCTGCACTTGCCGTTACGGCTGAAATGACGGGGCTGTTTTCTCCAGAAAACAGCCCCGTAATTTCAGCTGTTACGGGCGCTGCCGTGTGAACATACCCTAATAGTTCAGACTTTTGCGGTCGCGGCGATACCAATTATGTATGTTTATTTTTTTTACTGCGCTCTAGGGGGGGGGGGGGAATGGGTTTTTTTGAACTTACATTTTTTTTTACGCAAAAAAAACAACTTTATTTAACTCATTTTTTACTTTTTTTTAATTTTTATTAGTGCCCCTAGGGGACTTCAACCAGCGATTGTTAGATCGCTTGCACGATATACTGCAATACTAATGTATTGCAGTATATCGTGATTCTGACAGGCAACTATTAAGCCCTGTCGGAGGCAGCGCTTAATAGGAGCACAAAGATGGCGAACCTGGGGGCCTTCATTAGGCCCCCAGGCAACCATTGCCCCCCGCGATTGCATTGCGGGGGGTGTGATGAGCTGTTAGAGGGGGTCGTCCCCCTCTTTCTAACTATTTAAATGCTGCGGTCGCTCAATTTTCGTCTTGTCTTTTCATCAAGTTTTGAGGGACGTCCAGTTCTTGGTAATGTCACTGTTGTGCCAAATATAATAAATACACTTCTTGATGACCGTCTTCACTGTGTTCCATGGTATATCTAATGCCTTGGAAATTCTTTGGTACCCTTCTCCTGACTGATGCCTTTCAACAATCCGATCCCTTTGATGTCTTGTAAGCTCTTTACGGAGCATGGCTTTTGCTGTCACATGCAACAAAGTAAATGTCAGGAAAATCCTAATAGAACAGCTGAACTTTATATGGGGTTACTCAGAATCACTTTATATAATGGCAGCGGTGAACTGATTACTATTTAAAGGGAATGTGTTGCCAGAAAAACATGTTTTTTTTTTAAAAATTAAACATTTAGTGTGTGGGTGATTAAACATTGTTCAAATTTTTTTTTTTTTTTTCGCGAGTCAGGAAATATTATAAATTATTTCTAATTTATAATACTACCCATTTTTGGTCACTAGATGGAGCTAGTTCCCAAAATTGCAGCATTGCAACATTGGGTTAAAAGCCCTCGCTCTAGTGAGCTCTCAGCTTCCCCCCCTCCTTTATCCTGGCTAGTGCCGGGATAAACGAGGGGTTTGAACGGTGTAACCTCCTACACTCTGTGTCGCCATTTTTTGAGCTAACACACAGCGTAGTAGGTTTACATACAGTAGTAAACACACAAACACGAACATACATTGAAAGCTCTTACCTGCTCCTGCCGCCGCGGCTCCCTCCGGCCCGTCCGCTCCGTTTGCTGCCGCTGGTCCAAGTGCACAAATCCGGAAGCCGCGACCGGAAGTAGTAATATTACTGTCCGGCCGCGACTTCCGGTCCACAGGAAAATGGCGCCGGACGGCGCCAATTTCGAATTGGACTGTGTGGGAGCGGCGCATGCGCAGTTCCCACACAGACGCCGTACACGGAAGTCAATGGGACGGGAGCCGTTCACAGTCCCTATGGGACTGTGGCTGCCGTGTTCCATGTCTGTATGTGTCGTTAATCGACACACACAGAAATGGAACAAAAAATGGCAGCCCCCATAGGGAAGAAAAAGTGTAAAAATAAGAAAAAGTAAAACACAAACACACAAATGAATATAAACGTTTTTAATAAAGCACTAACATCTTTAACATATAAAAAAATAATTTGTGATGACACTGTTCCTTTAACATGAGTTTAAATGTGATTGGCTAATTCTGAACACAACCACACACCCATTTATAAGAGGTTGTTCACACTTCTACAACCAGATTATTGTAGTTTTGTTATTTTTATTTTTCCCCTCTAAATCGTTTCAGTTTGTTTTTCAATACAATTGTACAGATTATGGGTGACGTTAAAGGTGGAAAAAGTTCTGAAATGATTCATCTTGTACTGATTTTTTTTTTACATGAAAATAACATTTTAACAGGGGGCGTGTAGACTTTTTATATCCACTGTATATATTATCAGCAAGAATAAGCTGCTATGAGAGTGGTTTTACACACACAGCAGAATTGAACAACGTTTTTACACCAGTTTTCTGGCCAACAAAAGAAAGGGCGTGCCCCACCATATTTACTATCATTTATACATTCTGCTGAAATAAATTATAGCGGAAATCTATGCCAGCTCCTGGGCCTCTCAATAATTTGTTGCATCCTACTCCTGCTTATTTCTTATTGAGACGAGTCTATAAAACCCCAGTCTTAATAAATTTCCACCATAAAGTTTACATTAAAAAAAAAACCGCTGCAGCCGCATGTTAGCTGTAAGTCCATAGGGAATTATTTATTTTATTTTTCTCACTATTGGTGTTTTTCTTCAAAAACAATAATGCTCTAGTTGTGGTTGTATCCTTAGGCACATGTAGCGGAATTGCATTCGGTTTTCGTTCAGGATTTGTGGGCAGAAAATCCACAATCTATTACAGTAGCGGCAGTGGATGAGATTATAAAATCTCTTCCACGTGCTGCTGAAAATTTACGTGCAGAAATTGACCTGCGATGCAGATTTTTAAAACTCCATTTATGCTGCATAATGGTTGTGCAATTTCCCTTCTCCATTGAACTCAAAGGGGAAATACTGCAACTATAATAGGAAGTCTTGCGCGTTTTGCTGCGGAAAAGCTGCAAATCCGGAGCAAGAATCACAAGCAAGATGTTCCACTAAAAAAAAATTGAGACTCCCTATTCGTGGCGTTTATCCCATGTGACTGCTGTAGCCAATCACAGGCTGCAACACTCGCATGGGCGAAAATGTTGTCCCAGGAGGCCGGCAGCACTGACGTCAGCCCTGGGAGGAGTGACACCTTGCTATAGGATTTCTTCGCAATTACGGATGAAAGTCCGCACCAAATTAAACACTATTTGCTGCGGACTTTCGGCTGAAATTCCCTTCTGTATCTGGGTCGGCTTTCCAGTGATGTTTTCCGCATCAAACCCGACCCTTCTAAGGGGCTTCACACGGGCATGTTCAGTCCGTAAAATGCGGTCTGTGTGTCGGCAGTATTTCCGCGACCGAAAACATGATTACTGTACGGGACAGTATTCCCGCGGGGAAGCAGGGACTACTAGCAACATAAATAACTATGATGGTAGGAGCCCGGCTCTCTGACCGGTGTTCTGTCCAGGAAATATGGCCGACATATGGACCCTATTTTATGGAGCAGACAGGCCAGTGTAAAACCGGACTTAAACAGTTTTTTGGTTTTTTTTAGTGTTCCGTATTCATGTGACTGCTCTCCTATTACTTGTATCACCAGTTGTAGATGGAGTCTGTATAGACTATTACCTAATGTATTGCAGGTCCACAAAAGGACCGGCCCATAGTGTTTCTACGTCGGTCACTAACGGGCCTTATTCCGATGCCATAGACTTTTTACGTCGCGGGATCGGAAAAGCAAACAGAGCAGGGAACTGTCAAATCTCCCTTCTCTCAGCTGCCAGATGTAGCTGAGGGCTGGGGGCGTCCCTGTTCTGCCGGGTGAGATCGATGTTCGTATCGATCTCACCAGTTTAACCCCTCAGATGCGGTGCTCAATAGCGAGCGCCGCATCTGAGTGGTTTTGGAGAGAGGGAGGGAGCTCCCTGTCATCCCACCGATACCCGATCGCCGAGTGTCTGTGTCTCCAATGACAGCCGGGGGCCTAATAAAGGCCCCCAGGTCTGGCTGGAGCGAATGCCTGCTAGATCATGCCAGAGGCACGTCCTAGCAGATGCCTGTCCGTTTTACACTGACAGTCATAATACACTGCAATACAAAAGTATTGCAGTGTATATTATAAATGCGATCGGACCATCGCATAGTGAAGTCCCCTAGTGGGACTAGAAAAAAATAATAATTAAAAACCCACTTTTTCCCCTTACAAACTGCTTTATTATTAACAAACAAAATAAAGTAAAAAAGTTACACATATTTGGTATCGCAGCATCCGTAACGATCCGACTATAAATCTATTACATTATTTAACCCGCACGGTGAACGCCGTATAAAATAAAAAAACTTTCAAAAATTGCTGTTTTCTTTGAATTCAGCCTTAAAAAAAAAATTGATAAAAAGTGATCAAAAAGTCGCATCTCCTCCAAAATGGTACCAATAAAAATTACAAGTCGTCCCGCAAAAATAAAGCCCTCATACAACCGCATCGGTGAAAAAATAAAAAAGTTATGGCTCTTCAAATATGGAGACACAAAAACAAATAATTTTGGGAAAAAAGTGTTTTCACTGTGTAAAAGTAGTAAAACATACAAAAACTATACAAATTTGGGATCGTTGCGATCGCAACAACCCGCTGAATAAAGTTATTGTTATTTATACTACACGATAAACGGCGTAAATTTAGGACGCAAAAAAGTGTGACGAAATTGCTGTTTCACCCCTCCCCCCCCCAAAAGTAAATAAAAGTTAATCAATAAATTCTATGTACCCCAAAATGGTGCTATTAAAAATGACAACTTGTCCCGCGCAAAAAACAAGACCTTATACAGCTTTGTCGACACAAAAATAAAAAGTTATAGCTCTTTGAATGAGACGATGGAAAAACGTAAAAAATGGCTTGGTCATTAATGTCTAAAATAGGCCGGTCATTAAGGGGTTAAACTTTAGGGGGTTTTATGTAAATAAAACGTAAACTGCCTAATGGAAAGTTGTGCAACTCTTTAATATACGGATAAGTTCACACCGTGCAGATACGCTGCATAAAGGTACACCGCGTATCCGCCCTGGCGGCCAAATTGTAGTGCGGATTTTACCTTCCGATTGAATTCAATAGGGAAAACCTGCAACAATATAGCAGCGATTCCGCAAATACAATTGACATGCGGATTAAAAAACCGCACCGCAGGCCAATTTCTGAGCGTTTTTTTCCGCTTATCGTTTACACCGCGTGTGGATGAGTCGTGTCCAAATCTCCTCCACTCTGCCGCTACTGTATTATACTGCGTATTTACGCTGCGTGTGAACTTACCCTACTTATGTTTCAGTTCCTTACCAGTTTCACAATCTATCTAGTGCCACAGCTGAGGCTTTGCTTCAATTGCATCCAGTCTAGACAATCCTCTCTAAGCTTAACAGGATGATACGTTTTACCTGCAGTGATACATTGTAGAAAACGATGAGGACAGGAGAGAGAGATTTGTGTTGCGGATGTGTTTAGATCAGCGGGTTGCTTAGACACAATTGTAGCAAACCCTCAGCTGGGAGAAGTATTCAATCTATATTTGATGTATTAAGCTTTTGGATATACACAATAATATTTTCATCCACTGACTGCAGGCAGATTTGGAATATAATAAGGAATTGAAATGCAGTATCTAGAAAACTCTTTATTGGTTTATAGAAACGTTGGACTGTTTTAGAGAGATGGTTGGGATAGATCTGGTGAGGATCGTTTCTATTAGGGAGCGTTGAGTTAATGGAGAAGATTTCCCGGTTTTATCCTTCTCTATTATCCTGAGCAAAGATCGGCAACAGTGAGCATCTCTTACTGGAGGATCCCACACATCTGCACATCATACTTATAGTCCATTGATTTCCATATGAACTGTGTAATACATCACTTACCCATGTGGTGGCACTGCAGGGAAATAGAACACTTGCTGCTAGGTTCCCCAAAAGATTTTTATGGGTAGGGAACCCTTCCAGGAAAAGTGGATAGTGGCAAAGCCCTTTAAGACTATAACATCATTCCTGTGGTCCGGACTATGGGAATGAACATTGTTGGGCCCTTGTGGCAGTGTTCTGGTACTGCAGCTTGGCTCCTTTTTTTTTTTTTTATATATAGAAAGCTGCAATATCAGACACAGCTCATGGACAAAAGTGGTGCTGTCCCAGGTATCCTAAACTTGTACGACTCGTTTTTGTTTTTTTTAAAGGGGAATGCAATTTAAAAAAAAATTACTAACCTGATCGATCCCACGGGGTTCCAGCATAGCCACACCACCGATGTTTCTAAAATAAGTGAGAAATGCATTGACCATCCTGGAGCCTCTGAACCGTGATCTTTCTCTTTAATAGGTACTTGAAATATCTGACAAAGAAATACCTGAAGAAGAACAGCCTGCGAGACTGGCTACGTGTGGTTGCCAACACAAAGGAAAGCTACGAATTAAGATACTTCCAGATCAACCAGGATGAGGAGGAGGAAGAGGACGAAGATTAAATTTTTAGATCTGGATGAATTTTGTATTACGCAGAATAAAAATGGAAACTCATTCAATTGTTTCAGTATTGCAGTATTTTTATCAAGCAAAGGAGGACACTGTCACTTTAAATGTTTTTAGTCATTGGTTGTTGTGTTCTATATGTTCTGCATATGTTCGTATAAGGTAAGAGATCAGGGTTTATTCCCTCCTGGTTGTCAAACGGCCGTAATGCCTGAACCTCCACCAATTCTACTGAAGCAAATTTAGATCACCGTAGAATTGGGAGGTCTGTGTAATTGTGGCTGTATTTGCCCAATGATATCTGCCTAAGGCCCTATTCAGATACAGATCGCGTGTCGGCAACATTTCCCGGAAACACCACAGTTCAGGGAGCCGGGCTCCTACCATCATTATCTTTGATGCTAGGAGTCCCTGCCTCCCGGCGGGAATAGTGTCCCGTACTAAAAACATGACTACAGTATGGCACAGTGTTCCCACAGGGAGGCCACAGACTCCTAGCGTCATACATAACTGGTGCTAGTAGCCCGGCTCCCTGAACTGTGGTCGATCTGGGAAATGCAGCCGACACCTGGTCCGTATATCTTGGACTGAACACGGCCGCCCGAATAAGGTCTAAGTGCGTGGAACCTACGTTTATATATTAGGGAACTCTATGAATAGCTATTTTCTAGTATATTATTGTCAGTGTTCCCAGGTGGGATTGATCATATACAATAAATTTTATTATTCTGGCCTCCCGTTATCTGGAAAGACGGGATCCGCATGGGCCAAAAGTATTACCATGCTGGATTATCCTAAAAAAAATTAGTTTATAGTCTGGCCCCTTGTACTCTGTGGCAGGTGGGTGTAAAGCCGCATTCTGTACCAATCCTAAGGGCCCTGCTTGCAACGACCTGATGTCACATTGACGCCAGCACATGTGGAGGCTGAATGAGTGACATAACCCATCACCCTGAGGTCCCATATGATATTTAAAGAGCAGCCTGTGGGGTCCTACCCCCTCCCTGCCATGAAATCTCTGCCAAAGAGGATGTTATGTATTTTTAATTTTATTTTGTTATGGTCAATTTTGATAATCCGGTTACTTGGCAGTAAAATGAATTCCCTGTGGATCCTATGGCACCTCGGATTCATGCTGTAGTGTAATGGCGTGGGCCTCGTGCTTAAAAACTGTTAGGCCAAATGCACACAAATGTATTTCATTCCAATGGGCCCGTGCAGACGACCATCGTTTCCACAATCCGTGCATTGCCCGGGAGCCTGGACCGCAAAAAGATAGGACGTGTCTTATTATGGCATTTTGCTGTCCAGGGTCGCTGAAATGAATTCACACGGCAATGTGCACAGCCCGTGAGTTCGGGCGGCTGACACTGCGACCGTCCAAGCCGCAAATCACGGCCCGTGCATGAGACCTTAGTTGTGTCCTATTGCAATCATCCAGATTACCAGTTTTATCTTCAAACGTAAAAGCTGAAATTTGGTCCCTATGGGCAACACTGAACTTTTTATTTCTGCACAAGGCTCGGAAAGGAATCGGAACACCTACCAAAGGAAGCCGTCTGCGAATATAAATACATTGCGCAATTGTGGCTGAATATACAAAAGCCGTCCTCTGCCACAAATAACTTACATGTTTTAATGAATATTCCTCTTAGCACAACATTTCACTTGTTAGAGACGTTTTTTAACGGAGGATGTGAACTTAGTCGGCCATTTTGGAGATGTTTTTGGTCACCTGGTCTCCCAACCTGCATGCAGATAGAAATAGGCTCTTCCCACCATTTCCCGGTCTACTTTGAATAATAAACAAGGTGGCGTTTCTGGAAGTAGAGGTGGCTACAAGCATGCCAGAAGAGTTAGGAAAAAAACTCATGGGGAGAAAGTGGAGCAGGAAAATGTCATATGTGTATTAGGCCATGTTCACACTGCATATTTTCAGGTGGATTTTGGAGTATCTGAACGGCTTGTCTTGCGCTTAGAAATGCACCAAAAAAAAAAATGCATGAAAACCGCTCTCTATTGATTTTAATGTGAATTCCGACCATGAGACAAACGGAAACCATCGGCATCGGATCGGTCACCATTGGAATTAACGGTGAAGGTAACGGAAACCTTTGGAAAACCTTTGGTTTCCGTTTGAGTCAATCGGCCCCGTCGGAACGGGACCCTGGCACAGATGTGAACGAAGCCTTAAGGAGTTATTTTTCTACCCTGTACAGTTCTAGTACGTTGCGGGTCATACCGGTGAACCACCATACTATATTAACCACAGGATATGGCATAAATACCCGAAAGATGCGGGTCTCACCACCTTGTCCGATGGTGGCCCGGAGACCAGCGGTAATAAGATGGGGGTCAGGGTCCCCTGTTCTAGAGTTAAGGGCGTGTCCCAAAGGTGGGACCCGCAACTATCGGACGTTTATAGCATATTCCATAAATGTCCAAGATGGGAAACCCCGGTTTTATTTTACTGTAGGCTGTAAAACGAGATGTTTTTGTTCTTTGGAGGGGGGTGTTTGTTTGTTTTTGTTTTTTACCAGCAGACAATATAGTCTGTTTGGACACCTAGATGGCAACACGTAAACATTTGGAATATTTCAACGTTTATTTTTACATGCATAGAAAGAACAAAATAAAAAATAGGCACTGCCGAAAATGAAAAATACATACACCTCAAAGACGTTTCATGACTGGTAGAGCAAGCAATTACTTGGAGGCTCCAAACTAATCATCAATCACTGAAGGAAGGGGGTTATGGTCTTTTTTTTTTTTGGGCTTTCCTCTGGATCAGGGAGGAACATAGTTCTAAAAGGTATCCTCGGGCCATGTTCACACAGGGCAAATACGCTGTGTAAAAGTACACCGCGTATCTCTCCTGGATTCCCACACGCACCAAATTGTAATGCAGTTTTTCGGGCGTCATGTCCGCTGCAGAAAAACTGCTGGGAAAAAAGTTTATACTTACCACTTGAGCGTTGTCACGGCGACGCGTCCCGGGCTCCTGGGATGACGCTGTAGTGCTTTTTTTTTCTCCCCTCATTTGCAAAGTCGCAACACATGGCTCTTTCTCGTGGGTTTTACCTCCTCATTGAATTCAAGGAGGAAAACCCCCAACAGAAGAGCAGCGATTCCGCAGCATAAATTGATATGGTGTGGATATAAAAATCGCACCGCAGGTCAATTTGAACGGTTTTGCGTCGTGTTTTTTTTTTCACTGTGTGGATGAGATTTGTTCAAATCCCACTCAGCGTTGCCCTTTCCGTTACGTCACTGTGTACATCCTTTACGTTACATATAATGTACTGATCCAGCCTGTATTATACTCCAGAGCTGCACTCACTATTCTGCTGGTGGAGTCACTGTGTACATACATCACATTATCTTGTACTGGTCCTGAGTTACAGCCTGTATTATTTTGTAGAGTTGCATTCACAATTTTCCAGACTTCAGAGCTGAAATCTTCCAAAATTACTTGCTTTGCTGCTCAGATAAGTAGTTGGAGGAATCAATAGCGCAGTCGACTGCGCTATTGATTCCGTCAAAACAACGGAACCCGTTCACAACGGTGAGAAACGGAAACCATTAGCAAAGTTTCTGCTACCATTAAAATCAATGGTGATGCAAAGGGAAGCTAAGGTTTCCGTTGAGGGGTTAACCCAACGGAAACCTCCAACGGAACCCCTCAACAGACAGGCAATGCTGATGTGAACAGGGCCTAAACGGGATAAATTTGCCCACGCTTTGTTAAAGGGGTGGCAGAAAATCCTGCTGCATACACAGGTGGCAATTTCCTTGTGATCCCTTCGATATCTGGTTGACAGGAGGTGTGGCTTAGCCAATGCGTAGGGGGTTAGTGTTATTGGTCTCCTACAGAGCAGTACGGGAGGGCTCCTGCCGCAGCCAGTTGCCTTACAGGATTATGCGTAGGGGGTGGGGGCTGATCTAAAACACATAGTATAATTATTTATATATTTTTCCCAGTTTTGATTATAATAATAAATTGCTTGGATCAAAGGGAAGGATTAGATTGACGGAGGAAATGCTGATAATTTTTTACGTTTAGTTTTCCCTTGATAATTTAGCGTAATTCTGACAATATTTTTTTCAGCCAGCAGATGTCATCGGGGGAGCGTTTAGTAGAGAATGTTTTACTTTTATGATGTCATTCTCAGCTTTTTATTCTCGTAGCTCCTGCTTCTCTTATCAGTCTAAAAATCTGTAGCGGAAATGTATGAATATACCCTAACAATTTTTCAAAGTGTTATTTCACACTAAACGTACCCTTAAAAATAACATCTAGCATCTGTGTGATATTACCTTCTTTTATTGCTTTTAGTGTGGAAAAACCATCAACAAGCAGGCTAGCACCAATTCATATACCTGAGTTTCAGCTCATTTCCCACGACTATAAGGCTGCAATCGAACGTCACGGTTTAAATGCGTTTCGCAGCAAAATACTAATTTTAACCGCGACGCAAGATTCCAGCCTCAGAAATGACATCCAGGGCAAATTCATAGGGCCTTCAAAGCAGTGTAACAACTTATCTGAGCAGCAAAGCAAGTAATTTTGGAAGATTTCAGCTCTGAAGTCTGGAAAATTGTGAATGCAACTCTACAGAATAATACAGGATGTAACTCAGGATCAGTACAAGATAATGTAATGTATGTACACAGTGACTCCACCAGCAGAATAGTGAGTGCAGCTCTGGAGTATAATACAGGATGTAACTCAGGATCAGTGCAGGATAAGTAATGTAATGTATGTACACAATGACTCCACCAGCAGAATAGTGAGTGTAGCTCTGGAGTATAATACAGGATGTAACTCAGGATCAGTACAGGATAAGTAATGTAATGTCTGTACACAGTGACTCCACCAGCAGAATAGTGAGTGCAGCTCTGGAGTATAATACAGGATGTAACTCAGGATCAGTACAGGATAAGTAATGTAATGTCTGTACACAGTGACTCCACCAGCAGAATAGTGAGTGTAGCTCTGGAGTATAATACAGGATGTAACTCAGGATCAGTACAGGATAAGTAATGTAATGTATGTACACAGTGACTCCACCAGCAGAATAGTGAGTGTAGCTCTGGAGTATAATACAGGATGTAAGTCAGGATCAGTACAGGAGACGTAATGTCATGTATGTACACAGTGACTCCACCAGCAGAATAGTAAGTGTAGCTCTGGAGTATAATACAGGATGTAACTCAGGATCAGTACAGGATAAGTAATGTCATGTATGTACACAGTGACTCCACCAGCAGAATAGTAAGTGTAGCTCTGGAGTATAATACAGGCTGTAACTCAGGATCAGTACAGGATAAGTAATGTATGTACACAGTGACTCCACCAGCAGAATAGTGAGTGCAGCTCTGGAGTATAATACAGGATGTAACTCAGAATCAGTACAGGATAAGTAATGTATGTATACAGTGACTCCACCAGCAGAATAGTGAGTGCAGCTCTGGAGTATAATACAGGATGTAACTCGGGATCAGTACAGGATAAGTAATGTAATGTATGTACACAGTGACTCCACCAGCAGAATAGTGAGTGCAGCTCTGGAGTATAATACAGGATGTAACTCAGTATCAGTACAGGATAAGTAATGTAATGTATGTACACAGTGACTCCACCAGCAGAATAGTGAGTGCAGCTCTCGAGTATAAGGGTATGTGCACACACACTAATTACGTCCGTAATTGACGGACGTATTTCGGCCGCAAGTCCCGGACCGAACACAGTGCAGGGAGCCGGGCTCCTAGCATCATACTTATGTACGATGCTAGGAGTCCCTGCCTCGCTGCAGGACAACTGTCCCGTACTGTAATCATGTTTTCAGTACGGGACAGTTGTCCTGCAGCGAGGCAGGGACTCCTAGCGTCGTACATAAGTATGATGCTAGGAGCCCGGCTCCCTGCACTGTGTTCGGTCCGAGACTTGCGGCCGAAATACGTCCGTCAATTACGGACGTAATTAGTGTGTGTGCACATACCCTAATACAGGATGTAACTCAGGATCAGTGTAGGATAAGTGAAGTAAATGGAGCTGAGCTGCAATACCACACAAAACAAGTGGACAGGTATGGCACTATTTTTTAAAGAAAGCTGCCATGTTTCCCTAATCCTGAAATACCCCTTTGAAGCTATATGTTCTATAGCCTCAGACTAAAGGCTTTGATATAATTAGTTGCTCTATGTATATTTAAAGAGTAACTAAACGTTCAACAAACTTCTGACATGTCATAGTGACATGTCAGAAGTTTTGATTGGTGGTGGTCCGAGCACTGAGACCCCCACCAATCGCTAAAACGAAGCGGCAGAAGCCCCTTCGTATCTGTTCAGCTTTTTCCGGAAAGTAGCGGTGTACGGGCTCATAGACTTTCTATTGAGTCCGTACACCGCTACATCGATTTCCGGAAAAAGCCGAACAGAAACAAAGGGGCTGAGCGCTCACACGAGCGCTTCTGCCGCTTCGTTTTAGCGATTGGGGAGGGTCTCAGTGCTCGGACCCCCAGCAATCAAGACTTCTAATATGTCACTATGACCTGTCAGACGTTTATTGAAAATTTAGTTACCCTTTAATTAATCTTAAGGTCATGGAGACCCAGAACAAAATTGCATTCTGGCGCGGTTTGTGTTCTTCTCTCTGGCGCTAGGTTTATTTTCTATAAATATTGTGATTGCTCCATTTCTATTTAAATAGGAGAAGCGACCTTAATTTGGGTAAGTTGAGCGGAGACTGATCGCATCCTCAGCTTTGAACATCAGCGACTCCATTTTATTCCATATGCGTTACATTACAGAGGCGGCTGCCAGAACATTGGTGAGGTTTAAACATGTCAGCGCATAGATAAACACAATGAAAAATGTCGGAGGATTGTTCCGGAAGCCATTTCAGTAGAGCTCTGGATTGGAAGAAAATGTTTCAATTTTCCTCTGCGAACGCTTTATATCCCTTTGATTTAGAATTATTCAATATCTCGTATCCATTGCAGGGCTAATGAAATTTAGGACTTGAAAGTGGTTTGGATTTAATGTTATTTCTCGTCGTGACTGAACAGAAATCCCGTGCGGGAAACCGCCTTAAGATAATTTCCTTGAAGAACATTCACAACAAAGGATTTATAGGAATGGGCCAAAATAATACGAGCAGAGGCGCTTAATGTAAGGTATTCACTATATGGGATGCATTAAGGGGTACTGCACTATAAAGGCGTTGTCTGCTTTGGGCAATGCTAATTTGTTAAAGGATTGTCCCCAAATTAAGGACTCTCCGCTTTTGGGCAGGGACACACGTAGCGTATACACTGCGGATTTTCCAACACGGATTTTATTGCGGAATGGGGATGTAAAACCCGCAATAAAGAGCCATGTTTTCCAACTTTTGCAGTGAAAACACTGCGATTCCGTGGCAAAAATCGCAAATGCTGAAATGAAAATAATTTTTTTTTAATGTAAAATGAGTCAAAAAACGTATACTAACCCCCAGCCGTTGTCTTAGCGATGCGACGTTATCCCATGTGACTTCTGCAGCGATCATATGAGCTACAGTGCCATCCCAGGAGACCGGGCCGTACTCAGAGCAGAATGACGTGTCGCTATGACAACGCCCGGGTGGTAAGTATAAACTTTTATGTTTTCCCGCAGCGGACATTCCGTCCGAAAAAGTGCACCACAATTTGGTACGTTTTTTCGGGTGGCATTCCCTTTGGTTTTTCAGGATGGATACGCTGTGTACTTTTACGCAGCATATCCATCGTGTGTGTCCCTATCCTTAATCTGCAGGCGAACTGGCAGCAAGTGTTCAATTTCCCTACAGCGCCACCAGGGATTATTCTCTATTAAACGGGGGTTGTCCGCTTAGGATCCCTCACGATAAACTGATCACAGGGTGCTCTGCTGCTGGGACTGCTAGTGATCAGCTGCAATCTGTAGAAGATCCTGGCAGCAAGTGATCAATTTCACTGCAGCGCCACCACAGGTGGAAAGAAACATTGCATGGTCCCCAGAGCTGTTTGTGGATATGTCTGGTCCTCCAGAACAAAACACATTCTCTGTAGATGTTCCCTGCTCTATCTATTAGATGAGCGCTGCGGTGGTGCCAAGGGGTTAATAAACCAATGTAGCCGTTAAATGGCCCAGATCATGGAGAGTTTTTGAAGAAATATTTTGCGCTCGCTATCGTTTTGGTGGTAAATTGTGTAAACGTTTCCGGATTGTGGACAGAGCCGAACAGATCTAGTCAGATGAGCAGCAACTAGAACTCCCCGGAGAGAAAAATAAAATGTACCATCTCCGCGACGCAGGTACAGGCGAGAAATACTATACTATATCTACAGGCGCTCGGCTCCCGGAATTATGTGTGCGTTTACCCGTCCAAAGGCCAAATAATATAATGCTCAGCGGATGGAGGAGGCTTAAGGTTGTAGCTCGCGGCTTACTGCAAAAATACAGGTTAATGCTCCGCTTTATTTACTGTGCGCGAGAACTTCTCTTATGTTTCAATGTAAAGAATTCATCCAAAGGTTATTCCTATCACAGAAACTGATGGCATATTGCTAGGATATGCCTCCACTGTGTGATCAGTGGGGGTCTGGCTTCGAGGACCCCCACCAATCCCGAGAATGAAGGGGCCACAACACTGATTTAGCCCTGCACCCCCTTCTGAGTTTTCCCTGCATACCGGCCGTTCACTTGAATAAAGCTGTGCTGCAGCTCCCTGCACAGTGATTGGCTGGGAGTGCGGCTATGCAGGAGGAAACGGAAGGGGCCGCAGTGCTAAATCAGCATTGTGGCCCCTATATTCTCAGGATTGGTGGGGATGCTGGCAGTCGGACCCCTAGTGGTGGCATATCCTAGCAATATGACATCACTTTATAAGATGGGAATAACCTTTTAACCCCTTCCCTCATGAGGGCTTGTTTTTTGCGGGACAAGTTGTAGTTTTTTATGGCACCATTTATTCTACCGCATTATGTACTGGGAAGCTGAAAAACAAAAATTGTGGGGTGAAATGGGCAAAAAACTGCGATTACGCCATTGTTTGGGGGTTTTATTTTTACGGCTTCCATCAGGCGGTAAAAACGACATATTCACCTTATTCTACAGGTTGTTACAATTACGGCGATACCAAATTTATATGTTTTGTTTTATGTTTTACTACTTTAAAAAAAATAAAACTATTTGCTAAATAAAAAAAATCCTTTGTGTCGCCTTATTCTGAGAGCCATAACTTTTTTGTTTTTCCAATTTAGCGATGTGGGGGCTTACATTTTGCAGGGCGATCTGTAGTTTTCACCGTTACCATTGTGGGGTACATGCGACTTTTTGGTCACTTTTTATTCCATTTTTTTTGGAGAGGTAAGGTGACCAAAAAACAGCAATTTGCGTGTTATATATATATTTTTTTATACGGCGTTCACCGAGCGGGTTGAACAAACGCTATATTGTGATAGTTCAGACTTTTACGGACGCGGCGATACCAGTTATGTAACTTTTTTTTTTTTTTTAACATTGATGTAGGCCTCCTGCACACGGCCATGCCCGTAATCACGATCCGCTAACAGCCGGGGTCCGCATATGAGAGCACGGGCCGCAAAAAACTAAAAGTAGGACATGCTCCGTATTTCCCGGCAAGGTTCTACGGCACGGACACCCTTCTGTAGCGATACAGAAAGGTGTTCACGGCTAATAGAACCTGGCGGGTCCGTAATTGCGGACCGTATTGCGGTCCACAATTATGGAGTTTTTTTTACGGTCGTGTTCCTAAGGGAAAAAATGAGAAAAGGTTTTTGGTTTAACTTTTAATACTTGTTTTTGGGGTTTTTTGGAACATAAAAAAACCGAAACTTATTAAACTGTTTTTGACTTTTTTTTTTTATTAGTCCTCTGAGGGGACTTGAACCAGCAATTGCTGGATCGCTTGCTTGATATACTGCAATACTAATGTAATGCAGTATATTGTGATTCTGACAGTCTCCTTTGAAGCCTTCATTAGGCCCTCAGGCTGCCATAATAAACTATGTAACCGGCCCATCGTGCCGCGGGGGGCGCCATGGCCTGCTTGAGGGAGCACCCCCTTGATTCTAACAATTTAAATGCTGCGGTTGTGATTGAGGTGTTAAACGGGCGGAATCAAAGTGATCTTTGATTCAGCCCGTTGCAGTGAGGTGTCGGCTGTATTAAAGCCGTCGCCGCGCCCGCTGTGTGTGCTGCGCTGAGCGCACTCCATACTTCCCCATAACCCTTATCACGTACAGTTACGTGATAATGCATTAAGGGGTTAAAGGATATCTAAACGTTTGACAAACTTCTGACGTCATAGTGACATGTCAGAGGTTTTGATTGTTGGGGGTCTGAGCACTGAGACCCCACTAATTGCTAAAACAAAGATCAGAATGAGGATAAATACAGATTAGTTAAAAATCCCATTAAAAACAATGGGATTTTTAATTGCATCCGTTTGCGTCCGTTATGGGTGTGTTCACATCAGCGTTTGGTTTCCATTGATGGGTTCCGTCAAACCTTTCAGTCGGAGGAACCCATCAACGGAAAGGCATTAGGAATCCATATCTTCCGTTTGCATTACCATTGATTCCAATTATAATGCTTCAGTTGAAAATGGTTTCCGTTTGTCTCCGTTTATCTCCGTTTTGAAACAATGGTGTAGTCAACTATGCTATTGTTTCTGCAAAACATGGATAGCTGCGCCGAACATGGAGCCGGCAGGGTTGTCCGTGTCGCGGCCGGGTCAGTACCGCTCTGTGTGGCCTTAACCTAAGGCCCCATGCAACTACAAGACCAAAATACGGTTCCATTAATTTCTTTTTCCCACAGGCACCTTCCCGTATATTTACGGGAAGGAGTCCGGGGCGTAAAAATGCTCCGCAAAAAATAGGACATGTCCTATTTTTTTATTTTACCGACTGTGCTCCCATACTTTATAATAGGAGCACGGCCGCAAATGCGGGTGACTGCCCACAGCCGTAATCATAGATCTCTGTATAATCCCCAAATATCAACAGTAATTAAGTCATTGGGGGAGATTTATCGAGACTGGTGCAAAAGAAAAGTGGAGTAGTTACCCATAGCAACCAATCAGGTTTCTGTTTTCATTTTCCAAAGGACCTCAGCAACATGAAAGGGTGAATTTGATTGGTTGCTATGGGCAACTATTCCACTTTTCCATTTCACTACTTTTATTGAATTCCTCACAGTGTGTCATCCTCTTCCGTCAAATTGTTAGAATATCTCATTCAACTGTTAGGGTCCATTCACACGTTGCGGTTGAGGTGCTGTTGGAACCAAATAAAAAAACCGCATGTGTTATTATCGCGATTTGGCACGTTTTTCAATGTGGGTGCATTTTCTACCACATTGAAAAACACACCAAATTGCAGTAAAAACGCATGCGGTTCCAACCGCACTTGAACCGCAACCTCTCAATGGACCCTTAAGGTTATATTCACACGGCAAACGAAAAACGGACGTAAAATACGGAACGGTTTTCAAGGGAAAGCAACCTCTGATTTTCAGCCGTTTTTTATGCATCAGGCGTTTTTTGATGAGTTTTTTTACGGCCGTTTTTGGAGCTGTTTTTCTATTGAGACAATGAAAAACGGCTCCAAAAACGGCTCAAGTAGTGACAACGCCCTGTGGGGAAAAAAACACAGTTTTTCCCATTGAAATCAATAGGCTGATGTTTGGTGGCGTTCAGCTTCCGTATTTTCAGCCGTTTTTCGCTGCGTTTACGGCCAGAAAAAATGACGCGTAAAAAAACGCCCCGTAAAAAATAAGTGCATGTCACTTCTTGAGCCGTTTATAGCTCACAAGGTGGGTATCACCCAGCTTTCCTAGACCCCTGAATAGTAAGTTATAAAATGTGAGCAATGGAGTATGATTGAAATTTAAATTTTTAGGATCTTTATAATAATATTTATATTTATACACTGTATCAACAACTACAAATTGTAAAATCTCTCACACCCTATAACGGATGAATGCACATTATTTAGATATGAGATGATGCTATGATTGGAGTTGTAGTTATATCATGTGTGAGTAGTATGATTGGAGATGTAGTTATATAATGTGTGAGTAGTATGATTGGAGTTGTAGTTATATCATGTGTGAGTAGTATGATTGGAGATGTAGTTATATCATGTGTGAGTAGTATGATTGGAGATGTAGTTATATAATGTGTGAGTAGTATGATTGGAGTTGTAGTTATATCATGTGTGAGTAGTATGATTGGAGTTGTAGTTATATCATGTGTGAGTGGTATGATTGGAGTTGTAGTTATATCATGTGTGAGTGGTATGATTGGAGTTGTAGTTATATCGTGTGTGAGTGGTATGATTGGAGTTGTAGTTATATCATGTGTGAGTAGTATGATTGGAGTTGTAGTTATATCATGTGTGAGTGGTATGATTGGAGTTGTAGTTATATCATGTGTGAGTGGTATGATTGGAGTTGTAGTTATATCATGTGTGAGTGGTATGATTGGAGTTGTAGTTATATCATGTGTGAGTAGTATGTTTGGAGTTGTAGTTATATCATGTGTGAGTGGTATGATTGGAGTTGTAGTTATATCATGTGTGAGTAGTATGATTGGAGTTGTAGTTATATCATGTGTGAGTGGTATGATTGGAGTTGTAGTTATATCATGTGTGAGTAGTATGATTGGAGTTGTAGTTATATCATGTGTGAGTAGTATGATTGGAGTTGTAGTTATATCATGAATGATTAGTTTAGTATGATTGGAGTTGTAGTTATATCATGTGTGAGTAGTATGATTGGAGTTGTAGTTATATCATGTGTGAGTGGTATGATTGGAGTTGTAGTTATATCATGTGTGAGTGGTATGATTGGAGTTGTAGTTATATCATGTGTGAGTGGTATGATTGGAGTTGTAGTTATATCATGTGTGAGTAGTATGATTGGAGTTGTAGTTATATCATGTGTGAGTAGTATGATTGGAGTTGTAGTTATATCATGTGTGAGTAGTATGATTGGAGTTGTAGTTATATCATGAATGATTAGTTTAGTATGATTGGAGTTGTAGTTATATCATGTGTGAGTAGTATGATTGGAGTTGTAGTTATATCATGTGTGAGTGGTATGATTGGAGTTGTAGTTATATCATGAATGATTAGTTTAGTATGATTGGAGTTGTAGTTATATCATGTGTGAGTAGTATGATTGGAGTTGTAGTTATATCATGTGTGAGTGGTATGATTGGAGTTGTAGTTATATCATGTGTGAGTGGTATGATTGGAGTTGTAGTTATATCATGTGTGAGTGGTATGATTGGAGTTGTAGTTATATCATGTGTGAGTAGTATGATTGGAGTTGTAGTTATATCATGTGTGAGTAGTATGATTGGAGTTGTAGTTCTATCATGTGTGAGTGGTATGATTGGAGTTGTAGTTATATCACGTGTGAGTAGTATGATTGGAGTTGTAGTTATATCACGTGTGAGTAGTATGATTGGAGTTGTAGTTATATCATGTGTGAGTAGTATGATTGGAGATGTAGTTATATAATGTGTGAGTAGTATGATTGGAGTTGTAGTTATATCATGTGTGAGTAGTATGATTGGAGTTGTAGTTCTATCATGTGTGAGTGGTATGATTGGAGTTGTAGTTATATCACGTGTGAGTAGTATGATTGGAGTTGTAGCTATATCACGTGTGAGTAGTATGATTGGAGTTGTAGTTATATCATGTGTGAGTAGTATGATTGGAGTTGTAGTTATATCATGTGTGAGTGGTATGATTGGAGTTGTAGTTATATCATGTGTGAGCGGTATGATTGGAGTTGTAGTTATATCATGTGTGAGCGGTATGATTGGAGTTGTAGTTATATCACGTGTGAGCGGTATGATTGGAGTTGTAGTTATATCGTGAGTAGTATGATTGGAGTTGTAGTTATATCATGTGTGAATAGTATGATTGGAGTTGTAATTATATCATGTGTGAGTAGTATGATTGGCGTTGTAGTTATATCATGTGTGAGTGGTATGATTGGAGTTGTAGTTATATCATGTGTGAGTAGTATGATTGGAGTTGTAGTTATATCATGTGTGAGTGGTATGATTGGAGTTGTAGTTATATCATGTGTGAGTGGTATGATTGGAGTTGTAGTTATATCATGTGTGAGTAGTATGATTGCAGTTGTAGTTATATCATGTGTGAGTGGTATGATTGGAGTTGTAGTTATATCATGTGTGAGTGGTATGATTGGAGTTGTAGTTATATCATGTGTGAGTGGTATGATTGGAGTTGTAGTTATATCATGTGTGAGTGGTATGATTGGAGTTGTAGTTATATCATGTGTGAGTGGTATGATTGGAGTTGTAGTTATATCATGTGTGAGTGGTATGATTGGAGTTGTAGTTATATCATGTGTGAGTGGTATGATTGGAGTTGTAGTTATATCATGTGTGAGTGGTATGATTGGAGTTGTAGTTATATCGTGTGTGAGTGGTATGATTGGAGTTGTAGTTATATCGTGTGTGAGTGGTATGATTGGAGTTGTAGTTATATCATGTGTGAGTGGTATGATTGGAGTTGTAGTTATGTCATGTGTGAGTGGTATGATTGGAGTTGTAGTTATATCATGTGTGAGTAGTATGATTGGAGTTGTAGTTATATCATGTGTGAGTAGTATGATTGGAGTTGTAGTTATATCATGTGTGAGTAGTATGATTGGAGTTGTAGTTATATCATGTGTGAGTAGTATGATTGGAGTTGTAGTTATATCATGTGTGAGTGGTATGATTGGAGTTGTAGTTATATCATGTGTGAGTGGTATGATTGGAGTTGTAGTTATATCATGTGTGAGTGGTATGATTGGAGTTGTAGTTATATCATGTGTGAGTAGTATGTTTGGAGTTGTAGTTATATCATGTGTGAGTGGTATGATTGGAGTTGTAGTTATATCATGTGTGAGTAGTATGATTGGAGTTGTAGTTATATCATGTGTGAGTGGTATGATTGGAGTTGTAGTTATATCATGTGTGAGTGGTATGATTGGAGTTGTAGTTATATCATGTGTGAGTGGTATGATTGGAGTTGTAGTTATATCATGTGTGAGTGGTATGATTGGAGTTGTAGTTATATCATGTGTGAGTAGTATGATTGGAGTTGTAGTTATATCATGTGTGAGTAGTATGATTGGAGTTGTAGTTATGTCATGTGTGAGTGGTATGATTGGAGTTGTAGTTATATCATGTGTGAGTAGTATGATTGGAGTTGTAGTTATGTCATGTGTGAGTGGTATGATTGGAGTTGTAGTTATATCATGTGTGAGTAGTATGTTTGGAGTTGTAGTTATATCATGTGTGAGTGGTATGATTGGAGTTGTAGTTATATCATGTGTGAGTAGTATGATTGGAGTTGTAGTTATATCATGTGTGAGTGGTATGATTGGAGTTGTAGTTATATCATGTGTGAGTGGTATGATTGGAGTTGTAGTTATATCATGTGTGAGTAGTATGATTGGAGTTGTAGTTATGTCATGTGTGAGTGGTATGATTGGAGTTGTAGTTATATCATGTGTGAGTAGTATGATTGGAGTTGTAGTTATGTCATGTGTGAGTGGTATGATTGGAGTTGTAGTTATATCATGTGTGAGTAGTATGATTGGAGTTATACTATCTGTGATCTTTCTGGTCGTTGCTTGCACTCTGGGACTCATCATCCAGTGCAGGACTACGGATGGGGGTAGTAGTACATTATTGCTGATGATGACAGGAGGCTGCAGACAATTATGTCTCCTGCACATTGTGTCCTTGTAGCAGATGATACATCAGAAATAAGAATCAGCCCTTGTCCTCATCACCTCCATTAGAAGTGACCCCTCTCCTCCTGCGCTAACTAGTCCTCAACTTGGTCACCTCTGGCATCACTACTAACTAGTTGTGCCAAAATTATGGGATGTGGTTGCCTGAGCAACCAGACTGGACGTCACAATCTGGGCATGTGTATTCCATTTTTGTCTCTTTCTCTCTCTCTCTTTTATTTTCAGGCAGAGGGAGAGAGGGAGAGAGAAGGGGGATATTATTTTCCTTAAATAAAAGAAATAAGCAGCCATCTTTCTTAAGAAAACTCACCCCTTGTGCACAGCCTGATCACTACAGGCTTGCAATCCCCCCTGTCATCCCATGGGTTAATAGCTGGGGTGCAAAGAAAGGATCACGATTGCAAAATAAACTGCAGTCAATCCGGGGGAGGAGGGGGCCATGAGAGGGCCACTGGGGAATGAAGAGGATCCGATGGAGGAGATGGAAAATGAAGACATGTCAGGTAATGCCAGGTTTACATTGCACCGGGTGATGCATGCGGGGCGCGGGCCACTGGACAAGGTGCCTGCTGCGGGCGGTGGGTGTCAACGGCCGGTTGCAAACGAGGAGGGCGGGCGCGGAAAACCGCACACTTTACGATTGTTCTTTAGTTTAAAGTTTTGCGCGGTGGAAAAATCCCGTGCAGAAGGGCGCCAAAGAAAAAAAAAAAAAAAGGGAATTCTTGGTCAGTTTTCATAGCCCTGGGGGACAAGTCGCCAGGGGGGCTATGCTGGAGCTTTGTGCCCACTTTATACTATGATTTCTTTGTGTCAATGGAGATACATGGATATATATCAACAGATTGAGCAAAATGGCTGGGATCTGCTTTGTGTTACTGTGTGCATGTCATTTGTGCACTCATTAGGTCTCTGGGTGTCACTGGCTGTAACTGTGTATGTGTCTCAGCATCCTTGTAATAATCTCTGGTGCAGTCTGTCACAGAAGCTTCCACCTTCACTCCGATCCATGTGTCCCCATTGCTGAAGATGCAATATAATATCCCTTATAATGCTCCTATTGCTGTGTTGTGTTGATTTGCATCATCCTCCTCATCATCATCATCATCCTCCTCATCACCATCATCATCATCCTCATCAAGGCATTGTTAAGCCATGATGATCTGCGACATCTGTATACATGCTGTATACATCTAATATCCCAATATTAAATCTGATCATCTCCCCATACAATGTGCTGCATCACTTATTGTGTCCTTCCTTTATTGCTATATTCCCATGCACCCAATCGGAATAAATTCTGCATGCCTCCTGCGTGACCCTGTGTTATGACTGTGCAATCTCTTTGCTTTGATACAACGTATTCTATATCCTATTTATATAGGGTGTTTGCAAAGGAAATGGATACAAAGTCAATCTGATATACAATGATATTATGGATAGTGGGTTGTGGTTTTTTTGTGTTCTCCCTCCTTGTGCGTAGATAAAAAAAATTAAAATTGTAGTCTAATCATCAAGCCGCTTGGAAGGCAGGAATTGGGTTCACATCTCTGGCCCTAAGTTTTGGGTCTAAACTGTAAGGGATAAAATATGGTTGTGGCCCTTTAAGTTTTAAAGCGAAGGGTTAAAGTTTTATACTGAGCGAATTGCGTTTTTAATTGCGTTTGGTGCTGATGATTTGTTATAAATGTCGATCATGAAAGGAATGGACAGTGAAAAAAATGATTATATAGAAATCGTATGTTGTGTGTGTGAAACTCAGGGGGGGGGGGACTCTGTGATCGGCCTCCCCCTCCCTGTGTGTTATAGGTATGGCATTGAAATTCTATTGTGACGTCACCATACTGTGAGGTGGGAGGATGTTTGTGGTCACGTAATGTCTGGCTTATATTTGTGCAAGTTTTTTAAGTCATTGAGTCGTCCTCGTCTGTCACATTGTTAGAAAATTTGATTCCATTGTTTCTTAGTTATTTCTGTTCCCGGGAAAGCTGGGTGACCACCTGTATGGACACCAAAACAGCTTCCACGGAGCCGTTATTTTTTGGAAAGCTGGTCGACAACCCATAGGACTGCATTTACAACAAATAAGAAGGGTGGTGTCCAGCTTTTCTAGGCTCCTGAATGGTCTTCTGTCTGGTTATGTATATCCGTAAAGGGGTATTCCTGTAGATATGGCGCAAATGTCTGATAGCTCTGGGATCCGCACCTATATCGAGAACGCGGATCACCCGACCCCCGATTCACCTGGTTCTCAGGTGGGGACTAGTGGAGAGAGGGGCGCACATGTGCGCCGCTCTCTCTACTCTATTTAATTGAAGTTTACTGAATCGCTGCTCGCCTTTTTACCGTAACTCCCATACAACTGAATGGAGAGAGTTGCGTGCATGCTCAACTCCCCCTCGACTAGTCCCTGCCTGCAGTCGGGAGCTTGCGGTCGCCGCGCCAGGCAAAATGGAGATGAATATATCTAAATGTCTAAGACGAGAATGCCCCTTTAAGGCCCTCACATCTGAGCCGTCCGTCAGACGGAAACAATTATATTATTGCCTGACGTAAGGCTCTGACGTATGCCACCGTATAGACATAGTGGCATATATCACCATCAGCCTCCCATGTTAAGAAAAAAATACAGAATACCACGTGGTATCCTTTTTTTTTTTGCGGGGAGCCTCTGCATGGAACAGCATTGTCAACTACGCTGTTATATAAAATGAAGAAATGTATTGCGACGTGTACCAGCCCGACGGAGGCCAAAGTTTTGGCTTCTGTCAGGTGATTAGAGCCCTATGGATACTTTGGCATATACACTAAACATTTGCTGAAATGCCTCGTGCACACGACCGTATTGGTTTGCGATTCACAAAAAACAACGAGTTCGTTGCGGTCCGTCGGACCACAAAATACCCTTATTGTGTAACCGTGTCTCGTGGATCCACAACAATTCACCGGTATTGGTAAATCTGCAAATTCGGACCGTAAAATGGCTTGTCTGGATTTGCGGCCCCCGCACTGATTAGTGTAAATCACGGTCGTGTGCGTGGGGCCATAGAAAGGAATGGGTCCGTAATTTATCCCCAAAGATGCGGATACATTGGGGCCGCAAAAATACGGTCATGTGCATGAGGTCTAACAGTTACAACAAATATGAGTAATTAATAATAATGTCTCCCTGTAATCCCCAGAAAAACAGGAAATAAGTCAATTGGCCTCGTTTATTCACTGTCTAAAAGTAAATCTGTCCTTCAATAGCAACCAATCAAAGTTCAGCTTTCATTTCTGAAACTACTCTGAAAAAATAAAAGCTGAGCTCTGATTGGTTGCTATGGACAATAAAGACAGTTTTGATAAATGAGGCCCAATGGATTCATGAAAACAGCCTCACCGCAAAACTGCCATTGTTGCCCATAGCAAGTTCAACCAATCGCAGCGCAGCTTTAATTTCTTATAGTGCTCTTAAAAGATGAAAACTGAGCTCTGGTTGCTATGGACAACAAGAACCGTTTTGCTGTTAAACCGTTTCCATGAATCTCCCGCCTCCTCTGTCAAATTGTTAGAAATTTTTGTTCAATAGTTTCTTAGTTATACCAGTTTCTGAAAGCCAATTAGACTGTCACCCAGCTTTCCTAGACCCTGAATGGTAAATCTGTGTATATATACAGTGAAGGAAATAAGTATTTGATCCCTTGCTGATTTTGTAAGTTTGCCCACTGTCAAAGTCATGAACAGTCTAGAATTTTTAGGCTAGGTTAATCTTACCAGTGAGAGATAGATTATATAAAAAAAAAAAAACAGAAAATCACATTGTCAAAATGATATATATTTATTTGCATTGTGCACAGAGAAATAAGTATTTGATCCCCTACCAACCATTAAGGGTATGTGCACACACACTAATTACGTCCGTAATTGACGGACGTATTTCGGCCGCAAGTACCGGACCGAACACAGTGCAGGGAGCCGGGCTCCTAGCATCATACTTATGTACGATGCTAGTAGTCCCTGCCTCGCTGCAGGACAACTCTCCCGTACTGTAATCATGTTTTCAGTACGGGAGAGTTGTCCTGCAGCGAGGCAGGGACTCCTAGCATCGTACATAAGTATGATGCTAGGAGCCCGGCTCCCTGCACTGTGTTCGGTCCGGGACTTGCGGCTGAAATACGTCCGTCAATTACGGACGTAATTAGTGTGTGTGCACATACCCTATGAGTTCAGCCTCCTCCAGACCAGTTACACGCTCCAAATCAACTTGGCGCCTGCATTATAGACAGCTCTTACATGGTCACCTGTATAATAGACTCCTGTCCACAGACTCAATTAATCAGTCTGACTCTAACCTCTACAACATGGGCAACACCAAAGAGCTTTCTAAGGATGTCAGGGACAAGATCATAGACCTGCACAAGGCTGGAATGGGCTACAAAACCATAAGTAAGACGCTGGGTGAGAAGGAGCCAACTGTTGGTGCAATAGTAAGAAAATGGAAGACATACAAAATGACTGTCAATCGACATCGATCTGGGGCTCCATGCAAAATCTCACCTCGTGGGGTATCCTTGATCCTGAGGAAGATGAGAGCTCAGCTGAACACTACACGGGGGGAACTTGTTAATGAACTCAAGGCAGCTGGGACCACAGCCACCAAGAAAACCATTGGTAACACATTACGCCGTAATGGATTAAAATCCTGCAGTGCCCGCAAGGTCCCCCTGCTCAAGAAGGCACATGTACAGGCCCGTCTGAAGTTTGCAAATGAACATCTGGATGATTCTGAGAGTGATTGGGAGAAGGTGCTGTGGTCAGATGGGACTAAAATTGAGCTCTTTGGCATTAACTCAACTCGCCGTGTTTGGAGGAAGAGAAATGCTGCCTATGACCCAAAGAACAACGTCCCCACTGTCAAGCATGGAGGTGGAAACATTATGTTTTGATGGTGTTTCTCTGCTAAGGGCACAGGACTACTTCACCGCATCAATGGGAGAATGGATGGAGCCATGTACCGTCAAATCCTGAGTGACAACCTCCTTCCCTCCACCAGGACATTAAAAATGGCTCGTGGCTGGGTCTTCCAGCACGACAATGACCCGAAACATACAGCCAAGGCAACAAAGGAGTGGCTCAAAAAGAAGCACATTAAGGTCATGGAGTGGCCTAGCCAGTCTCCAGACCTTAATCCCATCGAAAACTTATGGAGGGAGCTGAAGATCCGAGTTGCCAAGTGACAGCCTCGAAATCTTAATGATTTACAGATGATCTGCAAAGAGGAGTGGGCCAAAATTCCATCTAACATGTGTGCAAACCTCATCATCCACTACAAAAAACGTCTGACTGCTGTGCTTGCCAACAAGGCTTTTGCCACCAAGTATTAAGTCTTGTTTGCCAAAGGGATCAAATACTTATTTCTCTGTGCACAATGCAAATAAATATATATAATTTTGACAATGTGATTTTCTTTTTTTTTTTTTATATAATCTATCTCTCACTGGTAAAATTAACCTAGCCTAAAAATTCTAGACTGTTCATGTCTTTGACAGTGGGCAAACTTACAAAATCAGCAAGGGATCAAATACTTATTTCCTTCACTGTATACATACACATATATAAGTCTGGGAATGTATAACTATATTCTAACTAGTCTGCATTGCCATTGAGTATCAGGGAAATCTGGGTGACCACCTCCTTGGCAGTTGCGTCCATATTGGTTGTCACTCAGCTTTTCCAGAATATGATATAACTAAGAAAGAGGTGAATTCCATTTTTAGTACTTCTATTCACTGGTGATTGTTCTATAATTTATGTGGTGGGACGACAATCATAGACCCCAGATAAGGAGTCACTTCCCCTCTCCCACATGGCTTCAGTTGGGAGGATCCTGATGCCCCACCCCGGTTGGGAACTATTAATATTCAATTTTTAATTCTATATTGGCTGGAGAGTGGAGGGGGACTATCGTGACGTCCGTTGCCGGTGACAGGAAGAGCAGTCAGAGGGAATTGGATCTGTAAATGCAAATTTCTAATGTTCAGTATAAGCCAAGTGCTGTATGGTCTACTGAAGCACTACAAGTAGCGTGCCCTATATGTGAGTAGCGTGCACTGTCAAAAAGACCCCCTATAGGCATGTCCATACCCATCGCAGGAAGTGCTCTGAGAAGTTTATGGCCGTGCGGTAAAAAAACGCTTAAAAAATCATGGCAAAAATACACACAGTTTTGCGGCAAATTGTTGCAGTTTGCGCTGCGATTTTTACAGGTGAATCTTGTAAAGTAAATGTGTTTCACGTGTAAAAAAACACACAGGCGAAAACAGCTTTGCAAACCGCGGTAAAACCGTGTGTTTGTGATTCGGTCTTTACCGCATGGTCAGAAACGTCTCATGTGACTGCACCCTAAGGCTATGTTCACACGGGGTATTTTGCCGAGTTTTTTGACGAGGAAACCGCATCGCAAAACTCGGCAAAAACGGCCCGAGAACGCCTCCCATTGATTTCAATGGGAGGCGTCGGCGTCTTTTTCCCGCGAGCAGTAAAACTGCCTCGCGGGAAATAGAAGCGACATGCCCTATCTACGAGCGCTTCCGCCTCTGACCTCCCATTGACTTCAATGGGAGGCAGGAGAAAGCGTATTTCTCGCTGTTTTATGCCCGCGGCGCTCAATGGCCGCGGACGAAAAACGGCGCGATAATTGCCGCGAAAATCGGCGTGCAGGGAGAGGAATATCTGCCTCAAAGTTCCAAACGGAATTTTGAGGCAGATATTCCTCCCCCAAAATACTCCGTGTGAACATAGCCTAAGATGTACTAAGTTGAAGGATGTGTCCTAGCGATCAATACCCTTCAAGCCACGCGTATAGAATCCTAGGGATTGTGATGTCATGGAGTGGTGTAATATCGCATCACATTGAAGTTACAGCGGCAGCCGCCATTAGTCATTACATTAGGGAATTGTGTACCGAGTAACTGCCTCATATAATCTTATTGAAATGACATTCCTTACTATGCGGCACCATCTGATGACCGCATGGGAATAGCGGTGCTGGTATCGGACTGTATTCTGTCAATGCAATCCTGACGGTCGAAGCTCATCACCATCACTTGGAAACTTCTAGTTATGCAATTCCCTAAAATTCAAGAGATGTATAAATTGCGGCCGAAAAAGCGCGGTCGTGTGCATGAGGCCTTAGGTATATGAGGTTGATAGAATGGGGTGCCCGCATCAGCTGCGCCCGTTGTCCCGTTAGCCAGAGTGCTGCAAAAGAGCGGCTCTCGCTCTGAAGGGTTGCCGGTATACGTACGTGCATTAGTTGGACTCCGCCCTGCGATAGCGGCTGTTTTTGGGGTTCACTGCGATGAACCCCTTAATTAACTAACATGTTAAGGGCCACGCAATATATATGTGTATGTCACTTGTTCTTTGGTGTTTAACTTGTACCATAGCAAATGTACAGCATAGGAGCAGCACGTGCCTTTATGTCCTGATAAAAATGGAATAATAATGTGAATAGCCTAAAAACAAAAAAGTTAGGGTTGTCTTATCACAAACAATCTGAGAAGTATATTGGAACGTTTATTATTTTAGCATTTTGGGCAGCGTTTACGTTTTTTTTTTTATCGCCAGAAAACCCTTTAAACCAGTGAATACAAAAAATTCCTAAATTTTTCCGGGTTATTGAAGCTGGATATGGTTAATGGTTAAAGCTGGACCAATGGTTAAAATGGAGGATTTACTCAATATAGTATATACATAAATGTATTTTGTTTACTTTTTTGACAACTTTTTGACATTGTTCCGATCACTCAAAGGCATTTAATCTCCTACCACTAGGGGAAGATTACGTTAAACTGATCTATACAGTTCCCATTAAACTCGGTAATAAATCTGTCCTCAATAATCTCATAAGCTCCCCTTAGTGGTGGTTGCAGTTAGCAAAAATGATGATAAAAGAAGAGTTGCATTGAATGGGTGATGGGGTATATTCACACAGTGCAGTTTTGAAAACCATAACCAAAAGTAGTTTAAGAAAAAAAAAAAAAGGGAGGTAGCATTTTTCCTATATACTTCCCCCTCCTTTACCTTACCTTTACAATCCACACCTGGTTGTGACTTCAAAAACTGCATGAAAAAAAAGCACTCTGTGAATGAGGCTTTGCTGTAACCTGGGTGTTTTCATCGATTTCAAGAGGTAAGGATGTAGATGGTTGCCATCTCTCCATGTGAGTAGTGTCCCTACCTGTTTGCTTAGGATACTGGTCGCGGGTCTGGAAACTTCGTCTTTGTGACTTTTTTTTTTTGTAACTGCGATTTCAGGAAAAAGGGATCAGGAATATTGACGTTAGGGATTATTGTAAATTCCCATTAAGTAAACATACATATATGTCCTGGTATATATTTTTAATATGGGCCCAAGAGCTTCACGCTGATCTGGTGCTTCATATTTGTGGTTTGCGAATGACCTTTATTGCTCTGACAGCGCGAACGTGCCCGATGCAGATGTCATGGAGTCCGGCAGTTTGATGAATTCTCCGCTAAATTGTCTAGACTGAAATCACGAGACGTACCTAATTATTACACAGAATGGGAAAGTGTCATAAGACTGGAACTGCCGGACCGAGAGGAAAGCAAACGCACAACTGTAATGATACAAAGAAAAATGACCATATTAGTACAAGTCAGCGAATGTATACGTATAGTTTGCCGAATCGTCACACTGGGGCACACGTTTCAGGATTGTCAGTGCCCTCGTGTTTCTGCCTGTCCGCCATATTCTTTAAAATTCTACATGGAATACAGTTCTCCAGAGATCAACGATAATATTTTGGAAATTAGTTTCTTACTGTAATTATTCATTAGAAAGCCCATTAGACTTAGCCCCATGCACCCAGATGTTTTACGACTCTGTACACCCTCCGAGTGTTACTGAGCTATAATACAGCACACATAGAAGTGTATGGTGCCCCCTGTATTCCTCCAATTTTGTAGAGTCATTCAAAGATTTTTTTTTGTCACATTCTGTATGAATCCGAGAGATTATAAAAAAGGTTACGGCATATTAATCAATTGCCGAACTACAGAGCATTGCTTCTGGTGGGGGGGGGGGGGGCTAACCCTGTAATATGGTGGTGCACAGGGCACCATATGGCGGCACATGGAGAACCTATAGGACCGAGCCATAGGGACTCCATGTGCCACTGTACACGTACATCCTCCTGCATGCAGTGTGCATAAAGCATAAGGCCTCATGTACACGACCGTGCATTGCGGTCCGCATACTATCCGCAATTGCGGATAGTATAGGACACATTCTATTCTATGGGCCAATACACACGACCGTGGTTTCCATGGTACGTGCATTGGCCGGGGCTACTTACAGTCAATTCACATCCCGTATGTGCATGGTCCGTGATTGCGTACGGCCCGCAGATGACACCCCGCGGCCATCCGTGCCATAATCAACGACCGTGTGCATGAGGCCTTGGTGTCACCCATATTGACTTCTCCCCAGCACTACAATCACATAACCTGGGGAAGTATGAGCCACCAGGGGGATATAATGTCTTAAAGAACTCTCCTTTAAATCAGTGATAACAAATATAATATTAAAATATTTTTAGACTACGTAGCTATCAAACTCTGAAAATGAGCCGGCATCAGACTGATAATTAAGTTATCACTTGTTACACACTTTGCTGCAATACCGTGTCCTACCACTAGAGAACGACTGAATGGAGGCTGACACATGTCTCTGCGGGTTTTACATCTATGTTCACGTCCCAGTGATTGCATTTAATGGTAAAGCTTTTCAAAGCCGCTGAATGACTTTGGTGAACCGCAATAGCTCAGGATGATGAGATGTGACAATTATTCTTTGTGTAGGACGGGTAGAAGTTTTTAAAGTGGCTTCGAAATACCTGGGATTGATTGCAGAAGAGCAGTCATTACGTAGAAATGGTGAAAGATCTTCTTTTCTTTGCTAATGTCAAGGCAATTACACCGTGCTGCGGCCATTTCATGATTGAGCTAATTTCGTAATAGTAAGAGGTGAATAAAACTTCTCCACCTCAAGACCAGTAATAAAGTCTAAGCTGTGCGTGGATTTGTAGTAGTGGGATCATGCTAATAAGGCCAGAATGGACAAAATTCTGTAGACTTTAGGGGATGCGCTAAACAATCCAAGAGCCAGTCTGATTTTTTTGGTAGCCAAACAAGAAGAACTTTCATAGATCTCAAAAGACAGTAACTCAAAAAGTTGGACGCCAGTAGGAAAAAATTTGACTACCTAAACGTGGATTTATTCAGCTCTGACTAATGGTGCCCATTGCTCGGCCATCTTCTCGACGCATGATCACCCCATTAATAGTTCAGCCTGGTCTAAAGTGTCTCAATCTTTATTAATTAATAAGGGTGAGCGGCTATTGGACACCTCTGGTGCCAGTATTCTAGGGGTGAAAGAATGAATTTGGCACAAAAAGATCCAACATGGCTAAATTATATCAGTGCCACTTCTCCAAGGATGGAAGCTCTACCGAGTCTGCAAAAAATCCAGTGCAACCGATCCATTCCTCCATTACCAGACAACTGAGTGGGTCCGGTAGCCCCCATGTTCATTAGATCTTTTACTGGATCCTGTCAAAATTTACAGGTTCTACACACGTTAATCTAATGTCTTTGGATGGTTGGGTTTGTCCTGAACCAGTCGCCTTTTCTAGGGTCATAGATATTTTTGACCACATAAAATAAAGAATAATAATAATATAAATATTAAAATATAAGTAACAGAAATAACTAAAAATGGGAGTTATGAAAACTTCCAAGTGATCGCACTCAGATTTTCATGAATCCCACTCGTTCCTGGAGAAGGACCGCTCTTCTCCACATTCCATTGATGGTTGGTACCACCTGTTCTAGGAATTATTAGGGGACGAAGAGTATGTACCACAAAGGCAGACCATGTGTCTGCTATGTGGCCCCCGGAGAGGTTGGTCTTGTCTCCATTATAATGGGTGGTGAGAACCTGCATATGGATGTGGTCTCCACAGGTGGTCCAATGTTGGCAAGAAATGAAGCTTAAAATGTTCTTGAGTCACAAATTGGGATGGGGAGAAAGGACCACCTGTCTCGAGTGGATGGGGTTTATCCAGGTTAGAGAACTCATTGACATACACCCTATTAGTGAATTTTGAGTTAATAGAGGGGGGTCCTCTGTTCAGGATTCTCATTTCTTGTCCAGAGTGGAGAGTGATTACAAAGAGCGTCCCTCACTCTGGAGGACCTGTCCTGTCCTGCATTATACAGACAACCTATTGATTTGAGTGAACACTGTGTAATATGTAATATTCCCTGTGGTGGCGCTGCAGGGAAATTAAACACTGCCAGGTATTCCCATAGCTGATCGCTGAGGGTCCCAGCAAGGGAACACTTTATGATAAGCTTATTGTCAAGGGACCCTTTTAACAAGTAGGGATTGGTGTCAAGCAGCACCTGGAAGGGGCCTTATTTTTATCTTTGCTATGGGACCCATGTTCTCTATGTAAGCCACTTATAGGGCCTCCTGCCGCTGTTCAGATTTTTATGAGTATCTAATCAATATATAATTTTTCATGCAATCCCCAGTCAACCGCAGGATTTACAGGTCAATTCTTTTTTTTTTCTGTCCTTCACCTCCTGGCTTTTTCACATGGACTTAATGAAGCACAAGGAAGGAACAGCTCTGCTTGGCATAGTGTTTGTCATTGTAGGTAGAGTTTGTCAGCCAAAAACTTGGCTTCTACTACACAAACAGTCGCTGAAGGGAAGAGAACACTGTATAATGAAATATATATACACTGACTGGCAATAGCCGAAACATAGAAAAATACTCATTGTCAGGTGACCGATCGCCACGGCAAGAGTCCCAAAGCAAACTGAGACTGGTTAAAAAGAGTAAATGAGTATTTAACCTAGAGCAGGGAGGGTTCATTGATATGTCTACTTAAAAAGCAGCAGGACTGTATATAGAATTGATGCAATTGAAATATGCCACATCAAGACCTTCCACTCTATACCAGTGGCGGTCAACCAGCCATTTTAGAAGGACCTCCAATGCAGACCTTGACTCCATCTAAGGGCTACATATTATATACACAGAGTCTAGTACAGAGATAAAAGATAAGAAGCCAGAGGCCACGGGGTTAGCCCCTCTGGTCAACTACTAGCAAAACCCAAGAGCTTCTACAAAGAGCAGCTCTGGCAAACTCCTTACCCTGAGGACCACCCTCCATCTATGTAGAACATGTCAACTTTCAATTGCTTCATAATCTTTATTGTCGTCGTACACACGGGGCATATCAATAATATCTAATAGGTTATTTTTGAATCGTTCCATAAGAAACAGTCCCTAGTGGCAAGTGACTGGCTCCGAAGTCTCCTCCAAATGGGGTTGTCTTCTGCTCGACCTTTGTGGCTCATTGTCTCAGAGTCTGGGCCAACTGGAGGATCCTCTCATACTCTAGTGTGCCAGTCCGATCTTGCAGACACCTCTGGGCACTGTGAAATGTCTCAACTGAATAGTAAGCAACCGCTTTGCCTGGCAGCTGATCACTGGCGGTCCCAGCAAATGCGCATATAATAACGGAGGTTTTGGAAAAGTGGGTGGCATTTTGATATGTCGAATTAGGATCATCAGTGACATTGGAAATTTTCCACACCTCAATATGTGAATGGACGTGAACCCCGGTTATTTAAAATATAATTCCTGGAGATTACCCTGGTGACAGATGCAGTTTAATATTTTAATATGAGGTCCGTGTTCTACCGTCTGCATTTCATTAGGCATGGCTCCAGTGTCACACAGTATGCGGTATTTGTCATCTCTGACCTTGAGTCCTTGCAGAGACTGTAAAATGTGTTTCCTCATCTTAAATAATTCTGAGCTTATACCCACACGAATGATATCCATCTACTTTTCTTTAAATAAAAGTTTGTTCATATTTATCTCTAAGGAAATACAAAATTGGTCTTCGTTTTTTATGTTGTGTTGAATTAAAGTAGAAATAAAGATTGTGAACCCTCAAACATCGCATTTAATATGAGATTCAAGTGAATGGGACTGAGCTACAGGACCAGGCACAGCCGCTCATACAGACGAGCCACTGTGCCTGTGTAAACAAGGAATAGGCCCTTTCATTGTGCTGATCGGTGGGGTGCTGATGGTTGGACCCCCATGGATCAAACATTCATGGCCTATACTAAGCAAATGCCAGAATATATTGGCACTATGTAAAGAAGTGCAATAATAGTGAGGTCAGACTGAGGTTCGGTGATGGACCTGGCATGTATTTAATGTTCAAGTGATCCCCAAAGTGATTGAGTTGAGGTCAATCAAGTTCTACCACATCAAACTCGGTAAACCATATTTTGGAACTTGCCCTAGAGCCCAGTCAAACAATGAAAAACAACCCCCAGCGATCAGGTGTAATCTGTGGGGAAACCTGACTGTAAGTGTTCAATTTCCCTGCAGTGCCACCACAGGAGAAATGAAGCATTACATAATGTCTATTCATATTAATAGTTTGGCTGTATATTGCAGGACAGGTCCTCCAGAGCGACATACACTCTTTGTAACCGCTCTCTACTCTGGCAAAGAAATGAGCGTCTGGAACAGAGCTGGTTCACCTCAACAATATTCAGTCGGGTAACATTAAGATTTGGATGTTGGACACGTCAACCATATTCTCGTTAATTTTTCTAGTGCAGGTTAAAAAATAAATGCAATAATTTAGTTGCTGTGGGCAACTGCTCAACTTTTTTGTTAGACCTAAACTTCATAATTTCCTCCGAGGTTTTTGGAGCAAATAACGGACTTCCGCCGCCTAAAGGACCTGAACCTTAAATCTAATTTGAATTTTGTTTTTGTTCTTTTTCTGTAATGGTGATGACCTTTTGCTTGGAAAAAAAACAACAACAACCCTTTGAGTCACTCATGTTATCGTTCTAAAGAAAGGTGGGGGGGGGGGGTAAAGCTGTGGGGGGGCTTCAGTGCTAGCAAAATGTCTGCCCACTCTAAAGACTAAAATGGTAATAAAGGCTGGTGTCTTTTCTCTGTTTAGACGAAGAAGACCGGGCCATGGAAGCTATAGATGACTTCTTTCCTGAAGAACAATTTGCCACTCAGAAAAGAAAGAAGTCCAAAAAGTCAAAAGAAAATAAATTGACCAAGACAAAGAGACGGAAAAAAGAGGTAAGACGAGACCATTAGTGAGATATATGAACAGATAGATATGAAATAGAAAGATAGATAGATATGAGATAATTAAATATAAGAGGTGGGCTAGATTGAGTAGATAATGTGATAAATAATTGATATATAGACTGATATATAAATGCATAGATATATAGATATATCTCATGTCTATCACTCCTTTTCGCTTTCTCATCTATCTATCTATCTATCTATCTATCTATCTATCTATCTATCTATCTATCTATCTCATATCTATCTAATCATACATTTTCATATCCGACTCCTATTAATAGCAGATTACATTTTGAAGCTGAAATACGCTCCATTCTACTGTCATTTTGTCCGGTTTCCCTGCCTTGTATTGCATATTAGAAATCTACAGAGTTTTATTAGGGAAGCCTGTGAAATAAGATTGCTGAGACTCGTCGTTTTGCATGGGTGCATTCGTAAATGAAGGGAGATATTTATTTGAATGCATTATGTGGCGGGCAACTGAATGTAAATTTGTTTCTGTAGCCAAGGACACAAATCCATAAGCAGAAGTCATTGTTTATCTTCTTTGTAGTTCTGTATAACTGCGCCAATCTACTCGACTGTAAATTTACTAATAAAAATTAAAATGCAATTCAGTACGTGGGAATGTCGATCGGAGCGGTGAAATGTAGTAAAAGTCTTCAGTCTGGCACTTGTAGGTCCTGAAAGGAATTTTATTTTGCTGACTAATATCATCTGAAAATCTGGAACTTGCGTGGTTCCCCATATTGCAGATTATTGGATTTTATACAGAAAATTTGGTTGTTGTTTTTTTTTTTGTATTCATTTCTTTCCCCTAGACTAGAAAAAAATGCCTTTAAAACTATTTACCACATGAGATGTTTTCTCCATTGATTTATACAAGAGTATAACTACTATAATACTGCTCCCTATATACAAGAATATAACTACTATAATACTGCCCCTATATATAAGAATATAACTACTATAATACTGCTCCCTATATACAAGAATATAACTACTATAATACTGCCCCTATATACAAGAATATAACTACTATAATACTGCCCCTATATACAAGAATATAACTACTATAATACTGCCCCCTATATACAAGAATATAACTACTATAATACTGCCCCTATATACAAGAATATAACTACTATAATAATGCCTCCTATATACAAGAATAGAACTACTATAATAATGCCTCCTATATACAAGAATATAACTACTGTAATACTGCCCCTATATACAGGAATATAACTACTATAATACTACCCCTATATACAAGAATATAACTACTATAATACTGCTCCTATATACAAGAATATAACTACTATAATACTGCCCCCTATATACAAGAATATAACTACTATAATACTGCCCCTTATATACAAGAATATAACTACTATAATACTGCCTCCTATGTACAAGAATATAACTACTATAATACTGCCCCCTATGTACAAGAATATAACTACTATAATACTGCCCCCTATATACAAGAATATAACTACTATAATACTTCCCCTATATACAAGAATATAACTACTATAATACTGCCCCCTATATACAAGAATATAACTACTATAATACTGCCCCTATATATACAAGAATATAACTACTATAATACTTCCCCTATATACAAGAATATAACTACTATAATACTGCCCTCTATATACAAGAATATAACTACTATAATACTGCTCCTATATACAAGAATATAACTACTATAATATTACCCCCTATGTACAAGATTATAACTACTATAATACTGCCCCCTATATACAAGAATATAACTACTATAATACTGCCCCCTATATACGAGAATATAACTACTATAATACTGCCCCAATGTACAAGAATATAACTACTATAATACTGCTCTCTATATACAAGAATATAACTACTATAATACTGCCCCCTATATACGAGAATATAACTACTATAATACTGCCCCAATGTACAAGAATATAACTACTATAATACTGCCCACTATATACAAGAATATAACTACTATAATACAGCCCACTATATACAAGAATATAATTACTATAATACTGCCCCCTATGTACAAGAATATAACTACTATAATACTGCCCCCTATGTCAAAGAAGATAACTACTATAATACTGCTCCTATATACAAAAATATACCTACTATAATACAGCCCACTATATACAAGAATATAACTACTATAATACTGCCCCTATATACAAGATTATAACTACTATAATACTGCCTCCTATATACAAGAATATAACTACTATAATACTGCCCCTATATACAAGAATATAACTACTATAATACTGCCCCTATATACAAGATTATAACTACTATAATACTGCCTCCTATATACAAGAATATAACTACAATAATACTGCCCCCTATGTACAAGAATATAACTACTATAATACTTCTCCTATATACAAGAATATAACTACTATAATACTGCCTCCTATATACAAGAATATAACTACTATAATACTGCCCCCTATATATAAGAATAACTACTACAATACTGCCCCCTATATACAAGAATATAACTACTATAATACTGCTCCTATGTACAAGAATATAACTACTGTAATACTGCCTCCTATGGATACAAGAATATATATTTGTTTCATTTGACATTGGTGGGAGTCCTGGACCATTAAATGCTTAATGAACAGAGCCTTGCTGTGCATGGATCTCCTAGTATATATTTGCTGTACAACTGTATGGTTTGTGTGCAGCTTTTTCTGCCTTAGAAATGGCTATGCCAGAGTCAGTTTGGTTGTTGGTGCCAGGGGTCCTATCAGCTGAGTCCGTTTCCACCCCAAGCAGAGTATAGTAGACTTTCCACTCTAATGATTACCTGTGATTGCTTTAGTGATGCTCATATAGTGATGTCACTACACCTATTGTGGTGATGTCACTTGTCCCGGCCCATTCTTGTTAGAATATGCAGCTGTTCAATTCCTTGCCTCTGCAGAAACATAGCAGGAATGATAATTTACTGTGTCAGTCATATATACATTTCGTCATTAGTGAACACATCGTCACCCGGTAGCCAAGATTGTCACTCCTTCTTTAAATGGGAATCTAACGCATTTCTAATTGCAATTGCCGGCATGACAAATGTTTCATTTCCGAATATCTCTTAATTTAAGAAACTACAGATTGTAATTACGGAGTCCCGTCAGGAGAATGTCAGCATGCTGGAGTGTGACAGATTTCTGAGGAAGCCTCGGCATGTTCTTCTCTTCTTCAGCTGATTTTCAGATAGTCACAGCATTTAGGAGCGTAATGATGCTTATTAGTAAACAGATTAGCGTTTGCTGCCTTTAAAATTAGGCATAGCCTCATTTTGATATGAACAATGATATTTCTCCAACTTTGTGGAGTCTGTTAAGGCCCTTTTACAGCCGGTACAGCTGCGCGCCGATCAACGACACATTGTTGATCGGCGCTCGTTTGCTCCTGTCACACGGAGCTATGGATGGGGAAGAGCGATCGTTACTCCGATCACTCATTCGCATCTATTATTATCATGTCGGCAGCGCATCTCCCTGTTTACACACCAAGATTTGCTGCCGACAACGATAATATTTCACTTTTAAAAAAAATGATACGACCAACAGATGATCCAGCGTTTGCTCGTTCATCTACTTATTGTTCCCTGTTTACACAGGGAAATTATTGGCAATGAGCATTATATGAACGCTCATCTGCCCGATAATCGTCCTGTTTAAAACCCCCTTTACATAAGGTGGTTTTCTTATGATGCTGCCTCTCAAGGCTGGTTATCCCAGTCTCCTTCTCAGTATACTAGCCTGTGTAGTTTAATATTAGCTTGTTCTTTGGACTTTCCACGTTCCTCCCTTCTCCCATTATGCCCTAATAAGTCCGTATAAGTTCGCTAAAAGTGCCACTCCCAATTTGCTCCCCATCGGGTGCAGAGAGACGTGTGTGTGTGTATATATATATATATATATATATATATATATCTATCACACATAGTTGAGTCACATTATTATGACCACCTCCTGCTTTCGGCAGCACGTAGCCCATGAAGGAAGTGATGTGCTGTGGGCTGGCTTGGTGGGTATATAAGGTGTGCGGTCGGCTGTCTTATCACATATCACTCGTTGTTGTCATGGGTAAAAGGGGTGGTTTATCAAAGTTGAAAAAAGGGATGATTTTTGGCTTTCGGGCCAAGGGTGGCGGTATTTCTCACACAGCGCAGTTTGTGAACTGTTCGCGTCTTGCTGTGGTGACAGTGTATCGTAAGTGGACAAATGGCACCATTAGGAATAACACGTGGAAACTGTGAAGCACCACGTGCGATTGATGCGAGAGGTGAACGTCGGCTACGAAGGTGCGCAAGGGCTGAACGAGACGCTATAATGGAGCAGCTCACCGTGAAAATTAACCAGGGGGCTACCGGACGTGTCTAACACAACAGTTCAGCGAACCCGACTGCGTATGGGGCTCCAAAGCAGACGGATGGTCACTGCTCCTATGTAACAAAGCTGCATCGGAAAAAAAGGCTTCAGTTTGCATGGCAGTATTGGAATTGGACTTTCGATGATTGGCAAAGGGTTGCCTTCTCCGATGAGTCACGTTTTTTGCTCATCGAAGAGATGGACATTGGCGTGTCAGGCGAGAAACCTCAGAGAACAAACACCCGGCAACCATTGCTGGAAGAACACGAGCTGGTGGCGGCCGCATTATGATCTAGGGATTTTTTTCATGGCATTCTCTGGGTCACTCATCCATGTGGACGACTCTGAACCGATTTGGGTATGAATCCATCGTTGCAGATCACGTCCCCCCATACATGCTGATTGTCTTCCCTGGGGCAGATGGAATCTTCCAGCAAGACAATTCGACATGTCACGCGGCTAGAAATGTCCGACAGTGGTTGGAAGAGCACGACCAGGACTTCCAAGTACTTCTCTGGCCCCCTAATTCACCAGACTTTAACCCAATTGAGCATCTGTGGGACCTCGATCGTCTTTTTGGCTCTATGGGTCCTCCCCCTACGCACCCTCCAGTAAATGTGGGATGCTCTGCAGTCAGCATGGCTCCATATACCTGAGACGACTGACCAGCACCTTATCGAGTCACTCCCAGCCTGTCTAGCTGCTGTCAGTGCTGCATACGGCGGTTACTCTGGATATTAGCTGCTGGTCATAATAATGGGACTCGAATGTGTATATAGAGAGAGAAAGAGAGATGAGCAGAGCCCACACTATACAGAATTGGTCACACATGCACACCCAAGAGTTCAAGAAATGTTTATTCTATGATTCTGAAGAGGAAAGTCCTTGTCAGGCTGTACGTAGATAATTTTCGTTTATTATAATGTTTGCTGAAATTGTTGGGGTCACAGTCCAGAAAAATGGCAGGTACAAAAAAAGTTATGCAGAATTTTCTCTAAACAAACGTATAACTTTTTATTACATATCCTGTTTTTTTCTTATTATTCTAATACTTCCTCCTATATACAAGAATATAACTACTATAATACTGCCTCCTATATACAAGAATATAACTACTATAATGCTGCCCCCTATATACAATAATATAACTACTATAATACTGCCCCCTTAATACAAGAATATAACTACTATAATACTGCCCCTATATACTGGAACATAGCTACTATAATACTGCCCCTATATACAAGAATATAACTACTATAATACTGCCTCCTATATACAAGAATATAACTACTATAATACTGCCCCCTATATACAAGAATATAACTACTATAATACTGCCCCAATATACAAGAATATAACTACTATAATACTGCCCCTATATACAAGAATATAACTACTATAATACTGCCCCTATATACAAGAATATAACTACTATAATACTGCCTCCTATATACAAGAATATAACTACTATAATACTGCCCCCTATATACAAGAATATAACTACTATAATACTGCTCCCTATATACAAGAATATAACTACTATAATACTGCCCCTATATACAAGAATATAACTACTATAATACTGCCCCCTATATACAAGAATATAACTACTATAATACTGCCCCTATATACAAGAATATAACTACTATAATACTGCCCCCTATATACAAGAATATAACTACTATAATACTGCTCCTATATACAAAAATATAACTACTATAATACTGCTCCTATATACAAGAATATAACTACTATAATACTGCCCCCTATATACAAGAATATAACTACTATAATACTGCCCCCTATATACAAGAATATAACTGCTATAATACTGCCCCTATATACTAGAACATAACGACTATAATACTGCCCCTATATACAAGAATATAACTACTATAATACTGCCCCTATGTACAAGAATATAACTACTATAATACTGCTCCTATATACAAGAATATAACTACTATAATACTGCCCCTATATACAAGAATATAACTACTATAATACTGCCCTCTATGTACAAGAATATAACTACTATAATACTGCTCCTATATACAAGAATATAACTACTATAATACTGCTCCTATATACAAGAATATAACTACTATAATACTTCCCCTATATACTAGAACATAACTACTATAATAACTGCCCCCTATATACTAGAACATAACTACTATAATACTGCCCCTATATACAAGAATATAACTACTATAATACTGCCCCCTATATACTAGAACATAACTACTATAATACTGCCCCTATATACAAGAATATAACTACTATAATACTGCCCCCTATATACAAGAATATAACTACTATAATACTGCCCCTATATACAAGAATATAACTACTATAATACTGCCCCCTATATACAAGAATATAACTACTATAATACTGCCCCTATATACAAGAATAGAACTACTATAATACTGCCCCCTATATACAAGAATAGAACTACTATAATACTGCCCCCTATATACAATTATATAACTACTATAATAACTGCCCCCTATATACTAGAACATAACTACTATAATACTGCCCCTATATACAAGAATATAACTACTATAATACTGCCCCCTATATACTAGAACATAACTACTATAATACTGCCCCTATATACAAGAATATAACTACTATAATACTGCCCCCTATATACAAGAATATAACTACTATAATACTGCCCCCTATATACAAGAATATAACTACTATAATACTGCCCCCTATATACAAGAATATAACTACTATAATACTGCCCCTATATACAAGAATAGAACTGCTATAATACTGCCCCCTATATACAAGAATAGAACTACTATAATACTGCCCCCTATATACAAGAATATAACTACTATAATACTGCCCCCTATATACAATTATATAACTACTATAATACTGCCCCTATATACAAGAATAGAACTGCTATAATACTGCCCCCTATATACAAGAATATAACTACTATAATACTGCCGCCTATATACAAGAATATAACTACTATAATACTGCCCCTATATACAAGAATAGAACTGCTATAATACTGCCCCCTATATACAAGAATATAACTACTATAATACTGCCCCCTATATACAAGAATATAACTACTATAATACTGCCCCTATATACAAGAATATCACTACTATAATACTGCCCCTATATACAAGAATATAACTACTATAATACTGCCCCCTATAAACAAGAATATAACTACTATAATACTGCCCCTATATACAAGAATAGAACTGCTATAATACTACCCCCTATATACAAGAATATAATTACTATAATACTGCCCCCTATATACAAGAATATAACTACTATAATACTGCCCCTATATACAATAATAGAACTGCTATAATACTGCCCCCTATATACAAGAATATAACTACTATAATACTGCCCCTATATACAAGAATATAACTATTATAATACTGCCCCTATATACAAGAATATAACTACTATAATACTGCTCCCTATATACAAGAATATAACTACTATAATACTGCCCCTATATACAAGAATATAACTACTATAATGCTGCCCCCTATATACAATAATATAACTACTATAATACTGCCCCCTTAATACAAGAATATAACTACTATAATACTGCCCCTATATACTGGAACATAGCTACTATAATACTGCCCCTATATACAAGAATATAACTACTATAATACTGCCTCCTATATACAAGAATATAACTACTATAATACTGCCCCCTATATACAAGAATATAACTACTATAATACTGCCCCAATATACAAGAATATAACTACTATAATACTGCCCCTATATACAAGAATATAACTACTATAATACTGCCTCCTATATACAAGAATATAACTACTATAATACTGCCCCCTATATACAAGAATATAACTACTATAATACTGCTCCCTATATACAAGAATATAACTACTATAATACTGCCCCTATATACAAGAATATAACTATTATAATACTGCCCCTATATACAAGAATATAACTACTATAATACTGCTCCCTATATACAAGAATATAACTACTATAATACTGCCCCTATATACAAGAATATAACTACTATAATACTGCCCCCTATATACAAGAATATAACTACTATAATACTGCCCCTATATACAAGAATATAACTACTATAATACTGCCCCATATATACAAGAATATAACTACTATAATACTGCTCCTATATACAAGAATATAACTACTATAATACTGCTCCTATATACAAGAATATAACTACTATAATACTGCCCCCTATATACAAGAATATAACTACTATAATACTGCCCCCTATATACAAGAATATAACTGCTATAATACTGCCCCTATATACTAGAACATAACGGCTATAATACTGCCCCTATATACAAGAATATAACTACTATAATACTGCCCCTATGTACAAGAATATAACTACTATAATAGTGCTCCTATATACAAGAATATAACTACTATAATACTGCCCCTATATACAAGAATATAACTACTATAATACTGCCCTCTATGTACAAGAATATAACTACTATAATACTGCTCCTATATACAAGAATATAACTACTATAATGCTGCTCCTATATACAAGAATATAACTACTATAATACTGCCCCTATATACTAGAACATAACTACTATAATAACTGCCCCCTATATACTAGAACATAACTACTATAATACTGCCCCTATATACAAGAATATAACTACTATAATACTGCCCCTATATACAAGAATAGAACTGCTATAATACTACCCCCTATATACAAGAATATAACTACTATAATACTGCTCCTATATACAAGAATATAACTACTATAATACTGCTCCTATATACAAGAATATAACTACTATAATACTGCCCCCTATATACAAGAATATAACTACTATAATACTGCCCCCTATATACAAGAATATAACTACTATAATACTGCCCCTATGTACAAGAATATAACTACTATAGTACTGCTCCTATATACAAGAATATAACTACTATAAGGGCGGGTTCACACATGGCGGAATTTCACTTAAATTCCGCTGCGGACACTCCGCAGCGTTAATCCGCAGCGGAGCCGTTTCTCCATTGACTTTCACTTTAATTTAGCAGTGTTCGTTTACACGATGCGTACAATTCCGCTGCGGAGCATAGGCTGCGGAGCGGAATTTGGTGTCCGCAGCATGCTCTGTCTGTTGCGGAGCAGTGGCGGACTGGTTGCGGACTCATGGCGGAATTTCTCCATTGACTTCAATGGAGAGTCAAAATTCCGCAATGAAGTCCGCAGATCTTATGTGTGCTGCGGAGCGTATTGTTTTTACTACCATGACATTTCTTCATTCTGGCTGGACCTATGTATTTCTAGGTCTACAGCCAGACTGAGGAAGTCAATGGGGCTCCCGTAATGACGGGAGCGTTGCTAGGAGACGTCTGTAAATAGTCACTGTCCAGGGTGCTGAAAGAGTTACGCGATCGGCAGTAACTGTTTCTGCACCCGGGACAGTGACTACCGATCTCAATATACATGTATCTGTAAAAAAAAATATAAGTTCATACTTACCGAGAACTCCCTGCGTCTGTCTCCAGTCCGGCCTCCCAGGATGACGTTTCAGTGTAAGTGACGGCTGCAGCCAATCACAGGCCAAGCACAGGCTGCAGCGGTCACATGGACTGGAGCGTCATCCAGGGAGGTCGGGCCGGATGCCGAAAGAGGGACGCGTCACCAAGACAACGGGCGGTAAGTATGAATTTCTTTGACTTTCACTAGGGAAAGTGCTGTCCCTTCTCTCTATCCTGCACTGAATAGGGAGAAGAGAAGCACTTTTCCTGCAGTCCGCAGCGGCCAGTCCGCATCAATTTTCTGCACATTTTGTGCAGATCCGCTGCAGAATCTGCAATGCAGATTCTGTGCGGCATTGATGCGGACAGTTGCGGAGGAATTCCGCCATGTGTGGTCATGCCCTAATACTGCCCCTATATACAAGAATATAACTACTATAATACTGCCCTCTATGTACAAGAATATAACTACTATAATACTGCTCCTATATACAAGAATATAACTACTATAATACTGCTCCTATATACAAGAATATAACTACTATAATACTGCCCCTATATACTAGAACATAACTACTATAATAACTGCCCCCTATATACTAGAACATAACTACTATAATACTGCCCCTATATACAAGAATATAACTACTATAATACTGCCCCCTATATACTAGAACATAACTACTATAATACTGCCCCTATATACAAGAATATAACTACTATAATACTGCCCCCTATATACAAGAATATAACTACTATAATACTGCCCCCTATATACAAGAATATAACTACTATAATACTGCCCCCTATATACAAGAATATAACTACTATAATACTGCCCCTATATACAAGAATAGAACTGCTATAATACTGCCCCCTATATACAAGAATATAACTACTATAATACTGCCCCCTATATACAAGAATATAACTACTATAATACTGCCCCCTATATACAAGAATATAACTACTATAATACTGCCCCTATATACAAGAATAGAACTGCTATAATACTGCCCCCTATATACAAGAATATAACTACTATAATACTGCCGCCTATATACAAGAATATAACTACTATAATACTGCCCCTATATACAAGAATAGAACTGCTATAATACTGCCCCCTATATACAAGAATATAACTACTATAATACTGCCCCCTATATACAAGAATATAACTACTATAATACTGCCCCTATATACAAGAATAGAACTGCTATAATACTGCCCCCTATATACAAGAATATAACTACTATAATACTGCCCCCTATATACAAGAATATAACTACTATAATACTGCCCCCTATATACAAGAATATAACTACTATAATACTGCCCCCTATATACAAGAATATAACTACTATAATACTGCCCCCTATATACAAGAATATAACTACTATAATACTGCCCCTATATATAAGAATAGAACTGCTATAATACTACCCCCTATATACAAGAATATAACTACTATAATACTGCCCCCTATATACAAGAATATAACTACTATAATACTGCCCCTATATACAATAATAGAACTGCTATAATACTGCCCCCTATATACAAGAATATAACTACTATAATACTGCCCCTATATACAAGAATATAACTACTATAATACTGCCCCTATATACAAGCATATAACTTACTATAATACTGCCCCCTATATACTAGAACATAAATACTATAATACTGGTCCTATATACAAGAATATAACTACTATAATACTGCCCCTATATACAAGCATATAACTTACTATAATACTGCCCCCTATATACTAGAACATAACTACTATAATACTGCTCCTATATACAAGCATATAACTTACTATAATACTGCCCCCTATATACAAGAATATAACTACTATAATACTGCCTCCTATGTACAAGAATATAACTACTATAATACTGCCCCTATATACAAGAATATAACTACTATAATACTGCCCCTATATACAAGAATAGAACTGGTATAATACTGCCCCCTATATACAAGAATATAACTACTATAATACTGCCCCCTATATACAAGAATATAACTACTATAATACTGCCCCCTATATACAAGAATATAACTACTATAATACTGCCCCCTATATACAAGAATATAACTACTATAATACTGCCCCTATATACAAGAATAGAACTGGTATAATACTGCCCCCTATATACTAGAACATAACTACTATACTATAAAGGCATTTTCATACACAGCTAAAAAAAACATCTAAACTTGACAAGTACGTTAGCGTTCTTGTAAAGCACTTTTTTGTGGCTTTTCGCACACATTTTATGGGCGTTTTTGGCACGTAATTCGGATTCCCAGTGACTATGGAAATATTTTATTTTTTTTAAGTGCTAAAAAATTTACCTAACGCTGTTTTTTTTTTTTTAATGCAATGCTTTTTAAACACCCTTGGGTAAAAAGAGTGTATGTACTAATGACGCACTTTCCCCATTGATTTGAATGGCAACCTTTATTCAGCGTTTTTTTAATGGTATTTTGGAGCGTAAAATGCGCCAAAATACTTGTCCAATGCATGCCGCGTGAACAATGCCTAATACTGCCCTATATGGGCTACTTTAATAATGCCCACTTTGTACAAGAATATAGATTTTATATACTATATATAGTTTGTAAATCCTCATGAGGTTGTTGTTATAAATTCAATATTATATATTTCGTTTTTACATCTAATGACAGTTGTTATGTTGTTGTTTTTGGCATGTATCCCACTATTCCTTTATATTATATAATAGTTGTTACTTTTCCTGTGTACATATGTGGAAGACATGATGTTTCCAGTAAAGAATTCATTGACTGCAATGCAGTATCTCATTTACAATTTGTCCCTTGTGGCAAAACACAGCAATCCCAATACACCGTACTGAAAATCTTCCTCCTCTTACATTAAATCAAGATGAAAAGTTTGTGTGGAGGCGCAGGGAGAAGTGCAGTCTGTTCAGGAAAAGGTTTCAACATATACAGAATTTCTTAGGGTATGTGCACACACACTAATTACGTCTGTAATTTACGGACGTATTTTGGCCGCAAGTTCCGGGCCGAACTCAGTGCAGGGAGCCGGGCTCCTAGCATCATACTTATGTACGATGCTAGGAGTCCCTGCCTCGCTGCAGGACAACTGTCCAATACTGAAAACATGATTACAGTACGGGACAGTAGTTCCACGGAGAGGCAGGGACTCCTAGCGTCGTACATCACTATGATGCTAGGAGCCCGGCTCCCTGCACTGTGTTCGGTCCGGTACTTGCGGCCGAAATACGTCCGTCAATTACGGACGTAATTAGTGTGTGTGCACATACCCTAACTGTTCTATTATAAAGGAGCTGGTCATAGATACTAAATTTTTATTGGCAGATCCAAGCTATGGCAGACCGTCTCCCTGATCAGCGGCGCCCAAAAAGAGGGGATTGTGTGGACTCATGGGGGGGGGGGGGGTGCAGGATTGGACTCCTGAGATCACTGTGCAGATGTTAATCCACAATATGTCAGTTCTGCACAGCACTGATCTCTATGATCAGAGAGACCGACCACTTTCACAGCAGCACAGGAATACCAGTTATAACATATCTGGGTCTAAATAGAATATAGATGATGAATACCAAAACCTTCAATACTGTAGACCACCAGGGAAGCTGGCATTAAAACCTCCACCACTCTAGACCACCAGGGAAGCTGGCATTAAAACCTCCACCACTCTAGACCACCAGGGAAGCTGGCATTAAAACCTTCACCACTCTAGACCACCAGGGAAGCTGGCATTAAAACCTCCACCACTCTAGATCACCAGGGAAGCTGGCATTAAAACCTTCCCTACTGTAGACCACCAGGGAAGCTGGCATTAAAACCTCCACCCCTCTAGACCACCAGGGAAGCTGGCATTAAATTCTCCACTACTCTAGGTCACCATGGATGCTGGTATTTAGCCCTTTATTATCTTAGACAATCGAGGATGGTGGCATTAACCTTTTCACTACCCTGACATTAATACCTTCTCTAACCTAGACCACCAGGGATAAAAATGTTAACCCCCAATCCACCCTAGACCGTTATCATGAACCCCTGTTCGTATTCAGGTGGCCTAGTGACCCTATAAATTGTAGCTTTGCACACTGTAAATATGAAATCTTCCCTGCTTAATCGCGATTCACTTGTCTTTACTTGCTGGTCACCATAGATATTTGGTGTCCTCCGAATATTTTTAATGCCCATTTTTAAGGGACAGTGAATGCACGTCTATGATTATAGCCGAAGACATTATAGCCTAATTTGATAAATTGAAATATTCCTCTTTTATTGTGATTATACAGCTCCAGGTTTAGCAGAGTCAAAGCCCTTCAGCTGCAAAGCTTTCTCCCGTGTGTCATTACTCAATGAATCTTATGCTGATCTTTCCACCTGTGATTTATTTTTAGCTTGTTCCTTCCCTATGATCCACACAATGAGAGTTTGTAAGGTTGGAGTGCAGGGAGCTGAGCCGGGGGAAGCAGCGTTTGTCTGGCAGGGGAATCCCACCCAATCCCACCCTCTCTCCATTCCTTCTGTAACATGATGGCATCTCAGAGCACATTTACACCCATTGTAGAGAGTATAATGCCACGCAGCAGTAACAAGAACTCTCAATACACTAGTAGGGTTAGAAAATAAGCCGCTGATACATTATGTAATGAAAGTAGTAGCAATTCCCTAATATTATCAGACGCTCCCTTTATCTGCAGGAATACGGCATTTCAAATTTCCCATGCCTTCCCTTCTACCCCTTAGACAGGCAGTCTGTATTCTGCTTACACATATTCATGGCAACTGCTGGGAATTTGAGGTAACAGCTTGTCGTCTGCAGCTGAGCGGTAACGATATATCCGGGAGTTGCTGTTTTAAAGGGAACCTGTCCCGTTAAAAATGCAGTCCAATCTGCAGGCAGCATGTTATAGAGCAGGAGGAGCTGAGCAGATTGATATATAGTTTTGTTGGAAAAGATTCAGTATAACTTGTAATTTATTCATTTAAACCTCTTTACATTCTAGACTGGGAACAGTGGGCGGTCCTACTTAGTGACTGACAGCCTTCCCGGTATGAGGGTGAATACAGAGATAGCACCGCCCACTAGACTCCTTAGCCCAGAATGTGCAGAGGTTTAAATTAATAAATTACAAGTTTTACTGAATCTTTGCTAACAAAATTATATATCAATCTGCTCAGCTACACCTGCTCTATAACATGCTGCCCGTAGGTTGGACAGCATTTTCCATGTGACAGATTCCGTTTAAGGAACTCTCTCCCATGGTATTAATATTTAAGATTTTTTTTCTCATATGTTAGGCCTTACCGATACCGTATACTGATCATTTTATATGATTAGAAAAGTCCCCTGGAAGCAAATTTGTTGCTGGCACCAAACTTTTTGGGTTGTCTTCAATTCATGTCGATGGAGGTTATTATTTCTGAAGATCGGTCCCTAAAGGGGTTGAACGAACTCCTATAGGAACATATAAATTAATAATAATTTTACATTTTTTTGGCTACCACTATATTCAGGTAGGGTTTAGAGGTCTACTAGGGTCTATTCCCTAAACTTGAGTTTGTTGGTATTAGGATCAGGAGCTGTATAATGTTACAGATAAAAAAACAAAATGCCCCCCCCTCCAAAGTGGTGTTTGACCACCACTACCATCATCGTTAACTACAACAGACCTTATAATAGAGAAGGGTAGCGTGACGTTTATTTGATAACATTGGAGTGCCTGACTGTAGAGCTTTAGGCTATGTTCACACGGAGTATTTTGGGGGAGGAATATCTGCCTCAAAATTCCGTTTGGAACTTTGAGGCAGATATTCCTCTCCCTGCACGCCGATTTTCGCGGCAATTATCGCGCCGTTTTTCGCCCGCGGCCATTGAGCGCCGCGGGCATAAAACAGCGAGAAATACCCTTTCTCCTGCCTCCCATTGAAGTCAATGGGAGGTCAGAGGCGGAAGCGCCCGAAGATAGGGCATGTCGCTTCTTTTTCCCGCGAGGCAGTTTTACTGCTCGCGGGAAAAAGACGCCGACGCCTCCCATTGAAATCAATGGGAGGCGTTCTCGGGCCGTTTTTGCAGAGTTTTGCGACGCGGTTTCCGCGTCAAAAAACTTGGCAAAATACCCCGTGTGAACATAGCCTTACAGGTTCATACTGCCCATATGGAAGGGGGATAAGACTGTCCTTAGTTGGGACTCTCTTCTCCTAAGGTTACTAAGGTGAAAAAGGGGTAATAGAAGAGGAGCATTTTATTTGTGGCATAAGCTCCCCAATTGCTTATTTGTTAGTAGATCCTGATGCCAAGTTTTCTCCATATAATTTTTTTAGCTGTCCAATCCTTTGTTTGCCTCCAAGATAAGCGGTTACATAGAACACTGGTAACCACTTATCGTCCATCCTCCATAGAATAACAAGTATTCTCAGCTGAGGCGTGGAGACATGTTTCTAAGGATTGATTCAAACTGTCCAGACAAACGATGGATTGTCATCCAATTATGGACACCCTCTGTAAAAACTAGGGGTAACAAATTTGGGATAGACAAAAATTATTGTGATTGGTTCCTAGAGTTTTGCCAGGCTCCATTTGTAACAGGATTAAATGACCCTTATCCTAAATCATCCTGGATCTTAGGGTTATAACAATCGAGTGGACATATATGAACCTAAAGATGTAGGGTTATCCCATCTGCACTAGTTATGCCAGCAGTACGGGGGCACATACGTTCCCAGGTGTACTGTATTCTATTCACATTGTAGACATCATTTATATTATATGTAAATCTCGGTGGAGATGGGCTGGGACTGCTGCGGCCTCCGCTGTTGATTTATAGACGCCCTCATCCTTCTGTTATTTGAGAATTCACCTTATATTCCAGTTATAATTAGTTCTGGAGACTTTGTCCTTGGATAATTCTCTGCAATAATGTTTCTAGTGGGGAATACATTCAATGAAAGATGAGCAGGAATTTAATTATTTCCATGTCTGAATTCTTCACTGGAAAGATTCAGATTTGTAAATATTTTTTAAAAGGTCCTTTTTTGTGAATTCTTTTTTCTGTTCATCCATAAAAAAAATATTTTATCTTCTCTCACCTACAAGATCATTACTGAGCAGAAGTAATCCATGTATCAGATGCTTTACGTAAAAACTAGGAAAAACTGGGCCCCATAGCAAACTTTTGACTGGGCCCCCTCCCCTGGGTGCCACACCCCCATAGCCCGCGCTTGTAGATAGTGCCCCCCTGTAAATAGTGCCCCTCTGTAGCTAGTGCCATACAGCCCCCCCTGTAGACAGTGCCGTACAGCCCCCTCCTGTAGACAGTGCCATACAGCCCCCTCCTGTAGACAGTGCCGTACAGCCCTCTCCTGTAGACAGTGCCGTACAGCCCCCTCCTGTAGACAGTGCCGTACAGCCCCCTCCTGTAGACAGTGCCGTACAGCCCCCTCCTGTAGACAGCGCCGTACAGCCCTCTCCTGTAGACAGTGCCGTACAGCCCCCTCCTGTAGACAGCGCCGTACAGCCCTCTCCTGTAGACAGTGCCGTACAACCCCCTCCTGTAGACAGCGCCGTACAACCCCCTCCTGTAGGCAGCGCCGTACAGCCCCCTCCTGTAGGCAGCGCCGTACAGCCCCCTCCTGTAGACGGTGCCGTACAGCCCCCTCCTGTAGACGGTGCTGTACAGCGCCCCCTGTAGACGGTGCTATACAGCCTCCCCATGCAGTGCTATACAGCCTCCCCATGCAGTTCTATACAGCCCCCCCTGTAGACAGTGCTATACAGACCCCACCCCTGTAGACAGTGCTATACAGCCCCCACCCCTGTAGACAGTGCTGTACAGCTTCCCCATGCAGTGCTATACAGCCCCTCCTGTGGACAGTGCTATATAGCTTCCCCATACAGTGCTATACAGCCCCCCCTGTAGACAGTGCTGTACAGCGCTCCCTGTAGCAGCTGCTAGCGGCCCTCCAGGCATGGGGGGGGGGGGGCTGTGCCGGCTGGCGGCACGCACACCCTCATGTTGCGGGCCCTGTAGCAGCCACTATAGCTGCTACAGCGGTAGTTGCGCCACTGCTGATTACTCCAACAATTCCTGTAAAGAGTTTCTCCACTTTGGAAAGTCCCTAATTGTTAGAAGGGTCCCTTGACAATAAGTCATAAAGTGTCCTCCTGCTTGGACCCCCAGCAATCGTCTGTAACCTGTGGGGAGTAAGTTTCCAATTTCCCTGCAGCGCCACCACACGTGAAATTATGCATTACACTGTGTCCATTCATATCAATGGGTTGTCTGTCTAATACAGGACAGGGCGGGTCCTCCAGAGAAAGAAACACTTTACAATCGCTCTGCACTCTGGCCAAGAAATGAGGATCCTGAACAGAGGACCCCCCTATAGCTACTCCTTTAATAGGTTATATAAACATGGGTTTTCTAAACTGGACAACCCCGTTAACATACATTTGGTAGGTTAGCAAAAAGTAGGAGAGAGATAAAAGGGAGTATGACTGCAAGATCAGACTACACAGGGCTTGTTTATAGTCTTTCAAGCGGAAGAGGGAGATGGTACTACTGCAAGGAGAACAGGCTGCAACCTCCTGTGCTGTCTGCAATGTCCTCCCTAGGAAGCATTTTTATGTTGCCGCAATAAAAAAATAATTTGTACCATTTGTGTGAGTGCCGCATTTTCAACTTCTTCTTCTGCTGCTTGTTTGTAGTCTGTTGCCATGGAGACACATAGTAACTGCAGACACAAAACGGTACAACCTTTTTATATGAAGGCAATTTTCAAAGTTGCTCATTTTTTTTATTTTAGATGCATTGTAGCAATTAAAAAAATATATTGGTTGTGATGATGGACCTTCCTTTTTAAGCTGACATCATTATTCAATGTTTTACTTAGATTCCCTCGCATAAATTATTGACTATCCAATCGTAGATCTCCTAAAAATATTAGGACTTTAAAGGGGTTTTCTGGTACCCTTTTATACTTACACTAAAAAAGAAAAAATGATGTGAAGGAATCTGTAATACTGTGCGCAACCGCTACGAATGCGACTGCGTTGTGCTGTGGAACTGTGTACACAAGGAACGTGCCGGGGACGATGACATATATGCCTAAACGGAGGAATCCGTCAAAGGCTTCCATGGGAGGTATACGTCGGGTATACAGCAGTGTGAACAGAGCCTTAATTAGTTTCTGATGTCTGGTGGCTGCAATGCTCTGCACATATCTCTCTTTACTGCAATGGTAATAAATGAGACCTAATAAGCGGTGTATTATTCTTGTCACAGTGCAGAATATCCCGACATCATTCTAATCATCCAGAAATGGCGCAATCAGATTGCTATTTCTCAGTTGGTAAAAAAAGATTAAGCAGAAAACCATCTGTTAGTATTTTTGACGTGGAACAAAGTGAGCTATCACTACATTTTCGCCTCCCCCGCCTTCCTTCGTCTGCCTCTACCCTGTAAATCAATTATTACTCAGTTCCTTTTACCGGCAAAAAAAACATTAAGAATTGAACGTGGACGATGAACGTATCCTGTATTATTTATGGAAATGATCAGCGCAGTATTCCAGATTAGGTTGGAAGTAATATGAAAGGGTTGTCTCACAAAGAGATTGAAGCCGATCGCTGCGGGTCCAACTGATTTTGCTGGGGAATGGTGGAGTTGGCTATACCAATGTAGTATTAGGGTATGTTCACACAGCAACGTCCAATACGCCTGAAATTACGGAGCTGTTTTCAGGCGAAAACAGCTCCTGAATTTCAGACGTAATTGCTCGTACTCGCGTTTTTTGCGGCGTCAATTACGGACGTAATTGGAGCTGTTTTTCAATGGAGTCAATGAAAAACGGCTCCAATTACGTCTCAAGAAGTGACAGGCACAGAACATCGTAACCCCATTGATTTCAATGGGCAGATGTTTGCCGGCGGTTTGGAGCCGTATTTTCGGACGTAATTCGAGGCGTAAAACGCCCGAATTACGTCCGTAAATAGGGCGTGTGAACCCAGCCTTACATGCTTCCTTCGAATGGCCGTCCAGTCTTGTGTTCGTGGATCTGCTGGCACAGGCTGTCCTAAAACAGCTGTGTTTACCAAATGGACTGGCAAAAATCTGCTGATCATTTGTATTTCCTCCAACCCTGTTAGATTTTGATAAAATGTCTATGTAATAATATCGGGGAGATTGTTAGTTGAGCAATTTTCGAATGTCTTGCATTATGTGGACCAGACCAACTTATTTCTATGTACAGTGTATGTATGTATATATCATTATGTACAGTATACGGGAATGGACATTTTGGTCCTTCTCTGTTTTTAGACTGATTCTGCTGAATTGAACATTTTGGAAAATCGTTTTGCGGAAGGAACTTGTAAAAACAAGGAAAAATAGTGGAAAATGAATAATTTGAAACATGTGGGGAGCTGAACAGTAAACTCAGATCCCGGAGAAACAAAGACGTCTGTGAGCCTGTGAAAACATACAGGGGCGTTCTCATACAGGTCACTGAGGAGGAATCTGAAATTTGAGTTTTTATTGTGCACTGGTTATTACCAAAGCATAAAAATATGACAATATTTTATCTTGTTTGTGGAGGCGAGAGGACGTGACATGTGGATTACAGCTAGAGAGCCACTTAAGGAGGACCTGTCACCTCTCCTGACTGGTCTATTTTAGATAATACTTATATTCCCCATGAAATAACAATTCTGGAACATATTTTCTTAGAACTCTGCTTTGTGTCGTTCCTCTGTTATTCTTCCTAAAAAATTGTGAATAAATTGACAACTGGGTGTTACCATTCTCTTGTCAAAGGGGTGTTTCCCCACACAGTCTCACTCTGTCAGCACTGATTGGACAGTGTCAGTCTGTGTAGGGACACCACCCCAATAGGTAACGCCCAGTTGTCAATTTATTCATATTTTTCTAGGAGGAATAACAGAGGAATGGCACAATGTAGAGTTCTAAGAAAAGATGCTCCAGAATTGATATTTCACTGGGTATACAATTATTTACTAAAACGGACATGTCAGGAGAGGTGACCGGTCCTCTTTAAATAGTCATTCACTAATGTATTGAGGAGGAACTGGTGTTTTTGAGATCATTGTGGACCACCATCAAATCACTTTAAAAGATATACCTTTTGTAAGATTTTTTTTTTTGGAATGCATGTAAAATAAAAAATAAAGCAACTTTGCTTTGGAAATCAATGTATCGGAGTACAGGCTCAATGGAAAGTCTATGAGCCTGTACATTGCTACATCGGCTTTACGGAAAAAGCCGAACAGAAACGAAGCGGCTGAGCGCTCACACGAGCACTTCACTATGACATGTCAGAAGTTTGTCTAATGTTTAGTTATCCTTTAATTTTATATAGGGAGGGACATGCGAAGAAACAAACAAGATTGAATACCTTCTAGGCCTAATAGACAGGTGATGTCCTCCAAGGGCTTAGCGTAGCATGGTGACTCAGCGGTTAGTAATGTTGCCTTACACCATTGGGGCCGTTGGGTCAAATCCAACTAAAGCAACCGCTACTTGGAGCTTGTAAGGATCTGAACTTGCAGGAGAGATCAGTGGCTGAGGTAAGAAGACTTCGTTGGTACTCTGTGGCTGGAAGTTGGGGGTTCAGTGAGTGACATTTTAAAGCTACTCTATGGCTGGCCCTGTAAGGAGGCTTTTTTGCTATAAATTATGGTGGAGGCCCCTCACATTTTTGGGAAGGGTGAAAATTATAAGTAGGACTGCAATAATACTTTGCAGCTTATTGTGCCTAAATAACACCACCATTCACCCAGATTGTCCATATAATAATGCCATATAGTGCCCAAATAACAGTGCCAAAATATTACTACAGCCAGCACCTTGACTTAAATCCGAGAGAACATCGGGGTGGAGGTTTAGAGTAGACTACATGGTGAAGGTCTCAGTGCATTTGCTCCTGCTATGCCCTAACCCTGGGTTTTGTGGCTGGCACTGTATGAGAGGTCTGTGACTAGCACTTTGTGGGTGCTCTGTGGCTGGCACTGTATGAGAGGTCTGTGACCAGCACTTTGTGGGTGCTCTGTGACTGACACTGTATGAGAGGTCTGTGACCAGCACTTTGTGGGTGCTCTGTGACTGGCACTGTATGAGAGGTCTGTGACTAGCACTTTGTGGGTGCTCTGTGGCTGGCACTGTATGAGAGGTCTGTGACTAGCACTTTGTGGGTGCTCTGTGGCTGGCACTGTATGAGAGGTCTGTGACTAGCACTTTGTGGGTGCTCTGTGACTGGCACTGTATGAGAGGTCTGTGACTAGCACTTTGTGGATGCTCTGTGGCTGGCACTGTATGAGAGGTCTGTGACTAGCACTTTGTGGGTGCTCTGTGGCTGGCACTGTATGAGAGATCTGTGACCAGCACTTTGTGGAGGCTCTGTGGCTGGCACTGTATGAGAGGTCTGTGACTAGCACTTTGTGGGTGCTCTGTGGCTGGCACTGTATGAGAGATCTGTGACCAGCACTTTGTGGAGGCTCTGTGGCTGGCACTGTATGAGAGGTCTGAGACCAGCACTTTGTGGGTGCTCTGCGACTGGCACTGTATGAGAGGTCTGTGACTGGCACTGTATGAGAGGTCTGTGACCAGCACTTTGTGGGGGCTCTGTGGCTGGCACTGTATGAGAGGTCTGTGACCAGCACTTTGTGGAGGCTCTGTGGCTGGCACTGTATGAGAGGTCTGTGACCAGCACTTTGTGGGTGCTCTGTGACTGACACTGTATGAGAGGTCTGTGACCAGCACTTTGTGGGTGCTCTGTGGTTGGCACTGTATGAGAGGTCTGTGACCAGCACTTTGTGGGTGCTCTGTGGCTGGCACTGTATGAGAGGTCTGTGACCAGCACTTTGTGGGTGCTCTGTGACTGGCACTGTATGAGAGGTCTGTGACCAGCACTTTGTGGGTGCTCTGTGGCTGGCACTGTATGAGAGGTCTGTGACCAGCACTTTGTGGGTGCTCTGTGACTGGCACTGTATGAGAGGTCTGTGACCAGCACTTTGTGGGTGCTCTGTGGCTGGCACTGTATGAGAGGTCTGTGACCAGCACTTTGTGGGTGCTCTGTGGCTGGCACTGTATGAGAGGTCTGTGACCAGCACTTTGTGGGTGCTCTGTGACTGGCACTGTATGAGAGGTCTGTGACCAGCACTTTGTGGGTGCTCTGTGACTGGCACTGTATGAGAGGTCTGTGACCAGCACTTTGTGGGTGCTCTGTGGCTGACACTGTATGAGAGGTCTGTGACCAGCACTTTGTGGGTGCTCTGTGGCTGGCACTGTATGAGAGGTCTGTGACCAGCACTTTGTGGGTGCTCTGTGGCTGGCCCTACTATAATGGTGCTGTGGTTTGTATGGCTAGCACTATATGAGATCTCTCCGTCTGGCCCTTTTATGGTGTCACTGTTAAGCTAAAAGGTGGCTCTGTGGCTGACTGCATTGACTACACCTGGTATTTTTATAGGTCACTAATTGTTGCTGAATATACCTATGACCATAGGAAAAAAAAATCTTTATATTTATATTGAATAGAAATGTATTTAATATGTAAAATCTTAATATATATATATAATATATATATGTGTGTATATATATATATATATATATATATATATATATATATATATATATATATATATATAATAAATATATTCAGAAAAGAAGGAGGTACAAAAATCATAGGGAAAAATAGATAAATAATTCACATGTGCAATCCGAGGCCAGAGACTATTTTGTATCTAGGGAAAGTAATAAATATTAAAGATTCATCAGCGGTTACCATGCAGTGCTGCCACTTGCTGTGTCCAGTAATCTAAGAACACTATATTTTATTTTAACCATGCTAAGATTGAATCTAATGCCTGGATATAAATTCAATTTTAAAAAATTAATAAAAAAAAAAGAAAACTTGTCATTTCAAAAATTGATTCAGCATTGATAAATGTAAAAAAAAATACAAATCTAAACTAATAATAAAACTTAATAAAAAATATGAAAAAATAACCATGGACGGCAACATCAGTATTTATTTTTGCATATGTAATAATTATTATTTAATTAAACAAATGCTAATCAAAATTATTAGCGATATCCATGTTTTTGCATTCTAATTTTTATTATTTAAATAAAATCATACTACTAAAAAATAATTACAAATTTACATTCCATACATTTTTTTTTTTTTTTTACCAAGAACAATGCAGTGGCATGGGGTACAGAAAGTAAGGTGGGGAGGAATGTTGCAATAATATAGTATATCAGGAACATCTTTGTTCTTGATATACTAATTGTTTCAATAAAAATATACTAATAAAAAATACTAAATAGAATAAATATTTAAAAAAATCTCCATGGATTGCAATGTCGGTATTTATTTTGTTCCATAAAAATAATGATATAAATGTAAAAAATACTACTAAAAAAATAATAAAAAAATTAAACGACAGAAAAAAAAAAAAAAAAAAAGCTGGCGTCTCGCCACTGAACGAAATGGCATTAATGCTTTGTCCGGAATCTCCTCCTATTCCATTTTCTTAATGACTTCCTCTTTTCATTTTAATCTTAGATTCATGTAACTGAAAGCCCTTGTTATTCACTGGTATAATGGAGACGAGCGGCATGGGAGGGGGGGAGGGTACAAAGAGTGAAATCATTTCAACCTGTACAGAGTCTGTTACCATAGAAACCAATTATTCAATGGCTAAATTATAACTGTTTATTACAATCATCTCGGGGGGAAAGCTCCATTTTTGGCATCACAAGGACGTTCGGAGTGGAATATTTTTTTTTTCTCGGTAATATTTAAATATTATTAATGGAAAAAATACTGTAAGAAAAAAACGAATAAAGCAAAAATCATTTAAATTTATTCTGAATACATAAAGCTGTGAGGGATGGGTGTGGACTCTTTGGATTGTTCTTTAAACCGTAGTTTCGTTTTCTTTGTGGCCGTATAAAACGTTGATGCCAAAGCGAGAGAAGGGATTTATGAGCAAAATGTAATCTGTTATATGTACCGAATATTTTTTGATTAAAAAATATTTAATTATGTTAAAAAAAAATCTGTGATAAAATCTGGTAAAAAAAAAAAGTGACCCAGAGAGTGTCCAGAAACGACTCCCTGGTTCATTATTATAATTGCAGAACTACTTGAACATTTATATGCCATTCAGGGTTCATGTAAAAATGTATGACAACCCCTATTGGCACGGCTGTGGCCAGGGGCGTGCACAGAAGTCATAGGCCCCCAACACTAAAATGAAGAACGGACCTCCATCCCCGCTGAGATTTCCTTTAATTGTACTACACCTGTATTCAAATGCCCACCATTAGCTCCAAAATGTTGTGCTGCTTAATTTCATAATATATATGTATAGAGAGCTCTGTTTTTCTGGCTTGATAAATAATAAAAATCTGGCTTCATGCAGCCACCACTAGGGGGAGCTAACGGCATGTGGATTTATAAAGCTAAAATGGAATTATTTGGACGCTGTATGAATTTGTATGCAGTGAGCTCCCCCTAGTGGTGACTGCTAGCAGCTAGTAGCTGCTATGACCATCTCGATAGATTATTAAAAGATTCTAAGGCCATGTTCAGACGTTAAGGATTCTGGTAGGATTTAGGCGTGGATTTTGCGAACAATAATGGTAATTCATGTGAATGGGATGTGAAGAGGACGACTTGGGCTCATTTGTTGGTCGTTTTTTTTCTTGATTGGGATTTGCGATTTGTAAATGTCTCACTCGTAAAATGTGGAAGATTTATCAATAGTGTGATAGGATACATGAAAATTTGTCTCGTGCCGTGTTCTTCAAATTTTTGGGCAAAATTTGCGACAGAATTAAGATCATTATCTCCTGTTTTTCAGCATTTCCTGTGCCTCATGTCGATTTCAATGGGGAAAATGGGGAACTAAAAAAAAAGGGATTAATAATTGAAACTCTGAGTATTTTCTAAAAATGCGTGTTTCGGTGTCAGATCTGTTTCATGTCACATGACCGTATAATAGGCTTATAGTCACGTCACAATATTATGACTGTAGAATTATGTTTCTTAATGAATAATTATAGCGAGACTCAGAGACCCGTAAAACCTACCAGCAGCAGCTATAAAAGAAGAGCGTAGACGAATACAGGGGATCCTGCAAAAAAAACGGAAACCGCTCTGTATCGTTTTTTTTTTTTTCTTTACAATGGGTTAATGGCAGACTTATGCAACTATATAGACCTACAATTGAATACAACTGGGGCATGCTTTTGGTGGCACTCTCTAAGGGCTCATGCACACTGTTGTGCTACGTGCGTCATGTAATAGGACTTCCATAGAGGTGCATGGGGCCCCTACTGTAGCTCCCTGTGCCTCATGTTTCATATGGAAGCCTACATAGGTTTTTTTCTGCTCTGTACAAATCCAACAGAAAAAAATCAGATGCTATATGTACTGAGGAATATATCTCCATACATACAGCACCTGAAAAAGATTGCGTGGTATCACACGTTGGTCAAGCGGCTCCGTACTAGCGATCTGTACATCCTCTGTGCACTGCCATACACAGCCTTGTGCATGAGCCCTAAATTTCCACGTCAAATATAAGCCCCAAAGTCCAGCCTAAGCCTTCGTTGAGATGGGAGGTGGATTTCAGACTACCGCAGACTCCCATCCGACTATGCAACTAAGCTGGAGCCTCTGATCATACAGTAGCTGTGGTATAGTGGAAAAAATAGCCAACACTGAAGAAAGTAAATGGCTGGTAAATAACCCCCAAAGATAGTGTAACATGTAATTTTTTAGGACCACGCTTCTCTCCTTGTTACGGGACTCCGCTCTCCATGCACTCTGACTTGGGTCACTGTTACTAGTTGGGTACCACAGGGGTCAGTGTTAGCCCTATATGCTTTAATATAATTAGTAATGACCTGTAGAGGGATTGCACTGTAAAATTTTCATTTTTGAAGATGTTACTAAACTGTGTAAAGTAATAAACACAAATACAGTATTCTATTACAATTGGATCTGGAGAAGTTGAAGACTTGGGCAGAGAAACGGCAAATGAGGTTTAACACTGATAAATGTAAGGTTATGCACTTGGAAGGTAAAGTACATGTCACCATTACATACGAAATAGGAAAATACTGGGTAACACTGGCATGAAAAAGGATTTTGGAATTATAGTGGACAACTTAACTGTAGCAACCAGTGTCAGGCAGCTGCTGCCAAGTCAAATACGATCATGATGGTGCATCAAAAGGAGCATAGATGCACATGATGAGAACATAGTTCTGCCACTTTATAAATCACTAGCCAGGCCGCATATATTGTGTACAGTTTGGGCATAAGAAATACATAGCAGAGACTCTGGGTTCAGAGGCGGCCAACCAAGGTAGTAAATAAAATAAATGGACTACAGTACCCAGAAAGATGATCAAAATTAGGATTATTTTGTTTAGAAAAAAAAAGACGTCTGAGGGGGTGACCTAATAATTATGTATAAATATGTCAAAGGCCAATGCAGAGATCTTTATCATGTTCTATTTATACACAAACATAGAAGGGGATTCTTTACTGTAAGAGCAGTCACACTATGAAACTCTATGCCAGAGGGTGTCATGGTGAATTCACTGTTCAAAAAGGGGCCTGGATGCCTTTCTTGAGTGTAATAATATTACGGTTACTATATTAGTGTAGCTGAGTCATTGATCCTGGAATTTATTCTCGGGAAGAAATTTTTTCGCTAGGATGAGGAAAATTAGTTTTGCCTCATAGGGGTTTTTGCCTTCTGAATCAACAAAACAGTATTCACTTATGTTTTTTTTTTGTTTTTTTTCAGCCTCACATACTATGTTACTATATTGACTCCTGCTGAGCATGCGCTTATACACAGCCGCCATTCTGAACATACAGAGTTGCAGTGTAAAGCATGGGGTAGACAGAGCAGAAACATGACACCCAAATTAGAAAGGTTGTGGAATTCAGACACTAATCATGACTGACTAATAGAGCAGTCATGATTTTGAGATACAGCCTGTGTTGTATTCCATAAATGCATTAACAATACTATAGACTTCAAAGCTCAAATCTCCCATCATTCCCTGCTGGCTCGATGTCTGCATTAATCTAATTTTGACATAAAATGATAAATGCAGGAACAAGACCTTTAATAGCAATGAGATATTTTGGACACTTCAAAACTTTGTGAACTGCAAGTAGAAGGGCTGTAAACATTTATGGAGGCATAGTCTGCATTTCCAGCTGAAATAGCGGCTCCTGAAATAAAAATAAGATGACTATGCTTCACAGTTTGACATTTTCATTGTATACTCTGCTCGGTGAATATATTTTTACTGGAGCAGAGTGTTCTTTGGATTAAATGAATTCTTTAATGCCTCTCATTTCTACCGCTGACCTTGTATGGAGTTCTTAGGTCCTACACATGGTAGTTTAGTAATCAGCGGGACTTGCTTTATTGCATTTTGAGGGTCGCTCCTGCTTTTTAATTTTTGGGTATTTTAATTTCACAATGTCATATCCTCTGTAGTCTTAAATATGACCTGTCAGCTCTCCTGTGTGGTGTAGTATAGAGGAGCTGTCAGCTCTCCTGTGTAGTGTAGAGGATCTGTCAGCTCTCCTGTGTGGTGCAGTATAGAGGATCTGTCAGCTCTCCTGTGTGGTGTAGTATAGAGGAGCTGTCAGTTCTCCTGTGTGGTGTAGTATAGAGGAGCTGTCAGCTCTCCTGTGTGGTGTAGTATAGAGGAGCTGTCAGCTCTCCTGTGTGGTGTAGTATAGAGGATCTGTCAGCTCTCCTGTGTGGTGTAGTATAGAGGATCTGTCAGCTCTCCTGTGTGGTGTAGTATAGAGGATCTGTCAGCTCTCCTGTGTGGTGTAGTATAGAGGAGCTGTCAGCTCTCCTGTGGGATGTAGTATAGAGGATCTGTCAGCTCTCCTGTGTGGTGTGGTATAGAGGATCTGTCAGCTCTCCTGTGTGGTGTGGTGTGGTGTAGTGTAGAGGATCTGTCAGCTCTCCTGTGTGGTGTAATATAGAGGATCTGTCAGCTCCCCTGTGTGGTGTAGTATAGAGGATCTGTCACCTCTCCTGTGTGGTGTATTATAGAGGATCTGTCAATTCTCCTGTGGGGTGTAGTATAGAGGAGCTGTCAGCTCTCCTGTGTGGTGTTGTATAGAGGAGCTGTCAGTTCTCCTGTGTGGTGTAGTGTAGAGGATCTGTCAGCTCTCCTGTGTGGTGTAGTATAGAGGAGCCGTCAGCTCTCCTGTGTGGTGTAATATAGAGGATCTGTCAGCTCTCCTGTGTGGTGTAGTATAGAGGAGCTGTCAGTTCTCCTGTGGGGTGTAGTATAGAGGATCTGTCAATTCTCCTGTGGGGTGTAGTATAGAGGAGCTGTCAGCTCTCCTGTGTGGTGTAGTATAGAGGAGCTGTCAGTTCTCCTGTGTGGTTTAGTATAGAGAATCTGTCAGCTCTCCTGTGTGGTGTAGTATAGAGGATCTGTCAGCTCTCCTGTGTGGTGTAGTATAGAGGAGCTGTCAGTTCTCCTGTGTGGTGTAGTATAGAGGATCTGTCACCTCTCCTGTGTGGTGTAGTATAGAGGATATGTCAGCTCTCCTGTGTGGTGTAGTATAGTGGTTCTGTCAGCTCTCCTGTGTGGTGTATTATATAGGATCTGTCAATTCTCCTGTGGGGTGTAGTATAGAGGCTCTGTCAGTTCTCCTGTGTGGTGCAGTATAGAGGCTCTGTCAGTTCTCTTGTGTGGTGCAGTATAGAGGATCTGTCAATTCTCCTGTGTGGTGTAGTATAGAGGAGCTGTCAGTTCTCCTGTGTGGTGTAGTATAGAGGAGCTGTCAGCTCTCCTGTGTGGTGTAGTATAGGGGAGCTGTCAGCTCTCCTTTGTGGTGTAGTATAGAGGAGCTGTCAGCTCTCCTGTGTGGTGTAGTATAGAGGAGCTGTCAGCTCTCCTGTGTGGTGTAGTATAGAGGAGCTGTCAGCTCTCCTGTGTGGTGTAGTATAGAGGAGCTGTCAGCTCTCCTGTGTGGTGCAGTATAGAGGAGCTGTCAGCTCTCCTGCGTGGTGTAGTATAGAGGAGCTGTCAGCTCTCCTGTGTGGTGTAGTATAGAGGAGCTGTCAGCTCTCCTGCGTGGTGTAGTATAGAGGAGCTGTCAGCTCTCCTGTGTGGTGCAGTATAGAGGACCTGTCAGCTCTCCTGTGTAGTGTAGTATAGAGGAGCTGTCAGTTCTCCTGTGTGGTGTAGTATAGAGGAGCTGTCAGTTCTCCTATGTGGTGTAGTATAGAGGAGCTGTCAGCTCTCCTGTGTGGTGCAGTATAGAGGACCTGTCAGCTCTCCTGTGTAGTGTAGTATAGAGGACCTGTCAGCTCTCCTGTGTGGTGTAGTATAGAGGAGCTGTCAGTTCTCCTGTGTGGTGTAGTATAGAGAATCTTCAGATAAACATTTTGTATTTTATTCACCCTAACCAAAGTTAAAGCATTACTCCAATCCTCTAGACTGGATTTCCACATTGCATGGCATTTAGTATGTAGAACATGGCACTTCACTTATTCCCGGTGCTATAGTGTCAAGTGGGTGGGCAGGCCAGTGCTGGTTTTAGTGGGTGGCAAACTGAACAATTTCCCAGGGAACCCTTTTTCCTCAGAGAACCTCATAATAGGGACCCAGTTGCAAACAAGATCACCCAGATTTAGCAGTGTATGGTGGTATTTTCAGACCTCTGAGGCAGATGCTGGTAAATGAAGTCACTAGCCTCTGTCTGCCCACTCCATAGAGGATACTGTGCTATATCTAACAATAGGCATCGGCACAGTCTCTGGAGTAGGTTTGGTGCCCCCTGTGTCCCAGTGGGGGTAAGCGGTGGTTTGAAGTTATGGCAACATCTATTTCCATGACTACCATTATTATTGCGGTGAAGACTTTTTATACTGCAATTTTAATACCGCAATAAAAAATTGTCAGGGCTGAGTATATCCTGGGCCTTTTCTTGTCTGGTTGGCTTCACTAGTAACATTTCTTTTAGGGAAGCGATGAGGAACCATCAGAAAATGAAGATGGGATGGAGAAGTCAGAAAGTGAGGGCAGTGATTACGCCCCTAATAAGAAAAAAAAGAAAAAAATTAAGGAGAAGAAAGAGAAAAAATCAAAACGAAAAAAGAAAGATGGAGAAGATGAAGACATTGAAGAAGGATGTGTAAAGGTAACGTGTTCCCGAGCATTGCGCCCCTACCTACGAAATAATATTTTCAATACAAATCCCCTCCCTTTCCCCTAAAAAAAACAAAAATGTACATATAAAATTCTGGGTTGTACAGTGATAAAAGATGGAGAGATGTAATATTAAAGGAGTTGTCCCAAGATGAAATGTTACCCCCTAACCACAGGATAGGTGATAAGATGCTGATCGATGGGTTTCCGACCTCTGGTACCCCCACCGATCACAATAAAGGGGGTCCCGTTTCTCCAAATAAATGCCCCCTGCTGCTCCATTCATTCTCTATGGCACTGCCAGAGATAGACGTGCACTGTACTCCTCTATCTCCTGCAGTCCCATAGACCGTGAATGGAGCAGCAGGGCGCATGCGTGACCTGACGCTCCATTCGAAGGAACGGGAGCACCGTTCTAGTGATTGGTGGTGGTCCCAGCGGTCGGACACCCACCGATCAGCATGTTATCACCTTAGGGGATAATCTTGGGAAGACACCTTTAAGTAGCTGTGATGGCGGTAATATTTTTTGTTTGTCGTACAGCTTTATAACTCAGAAACTACTGAATAGAAGGCGACTCGAGAACTTATATTTACCAAGTGATTTTATGGGAAATTATATTTAAAGGGGTTGTCCAACTTGGATCTCCCATTTTCTTTAGAAGGGTCCCCCCAATGATAAGTTGTGACATCTGCTGCTATCTGTGGGGGGGAGCCTAATGGTTAGTTTTTGCTGTGGGGCAAAATAAGTAATACTTGGTGACCATTGAAATAAATGTGCTCCTTGGCTACCCTCAAGACAGTTGAAGATGGGTTATCGTCTTGCATTAGTCTATGGCCCATCGTCACCTCTCCTGAGTGAAGCCGAGGAAAGTCAATGGGAGCTAAGCAGGGCAATGAAGCCCCTTTGTTTTAGGGTCTTGCCACTTGGACACCCAGCATGACATCTTCTGACATGTCTCTCTGATCTGTGTGAAGTTGTGGGAAATTATAAAATAATAAGTTATTAAAAGAACACACAGGGTTTTGCTTTATCTATTAAAGGAGCAGTTATAAGAAATGTTCCTATGACCATACCTCACAACTTTCCCGTTTTCCGCGGGATTGTCCAGTAAAACTGACCTCAAGGGGTGGGACTTATACAAATATACTCTAAAATGGGCGGCCCTATGTAAATTAGGGTGGGATTTAAAATCTCCCTTGAATGGGGATTCAAATATTAGGGGGTGTACCAGAACAGAGGAACTATATAGGAAGCTGCATGTGAACCCTAAGATCATTGTTTTGACTCGTCCCTGACCTTTTTTTACCCCGTATTTATGTCACTGGGGGTAGAAATGTCACAAAAACAGCACGAAGAACCCATGTGAAAGGGATTATTTACAAACTAACGCAGGGCCCGGATTGTATCACAGTGAACCTTATTGTACTTGGTGTAGGTTAAACACATTAGGACAAAATCACAAACGAAAATGCGTCAAAATTCTATTGTACATTTTGTCGATGTTTATTTTGCATTTTAGTCACATTTTTTCTCCTACCTGGGCAGCTTTGAAAGTGTCTAGAAAAAGGGGCGTGGCTAAAATTCGTCAAATGTATAAAAGTAGTTTGCCGTTTTTTACCACAAAATACTGGTGTACATGTCTCATAAATTGAGGCCTCCCACGACACTACTGATAAACTCCTTAAATCAATGTGAGTGTGGTGCGGAGCGCTTTACCATTTTTCCAGCTATATTATGTTTCTAATGGTTTTCAAATTGTTTTTCCTATAGGAGCCAAAGACCTCGGCGCAGCTGATGGAGGAATGGGGACTGGACAACGTGGACTATGACTTCTCTGAGGAAGATTATCATACACTGACTAATTATAAGGCTTTCAGTCAGTTTGTGAGGTATTTGCCAACCGTCTCGGATGGGTTAATTCTAATTTGCATAAAAAGGGGCATTTCTAATGTGTTTTGTGGGCATTCTAAAGTGGAATGTGGGTAGAGCTTAAATGTTGCTAAGTATACAGGTAGAACAACCAGGAATGATGTGCTAAGGCCCCTTACACACCCCATTTTGCACTACACCTTTTTTGTAAACGTATGGCATAAGGTATATGGTAATGATATCTGCTTGAGACTAAAAGGGTGGCGATCACCTGGATCACAGGTTAGATCAGGGCATCTACATGATGTCCTACTAAAGCTGAATGAATGGGGGTGACAACACTACTAAATAGCTTCCTATAGTGCTAATCTGGGGAACAAAAATAGTGAGCCTTGCCCCCTTTCCTTTAAACAGAATTCTTCCTGATTCCTTGGGGGCAGGGCTGTAGGAAGTGTCATGTGACCTTTTTTTTTTGTCTCTGCTGAATGGCTGAAAGGCTTTAAAGGGGGGAAGGGCATATGTGCCAAGCTATTTACCATGATAAGTACTTTGGGAGACTCTTTGGTGGGCACAGTAGATCAGATTTATTAGTATGTCCAGCACTACATTATATTTTATATTTTTTTTAAATTTATTTTTCTACCCTTCATCTATTGTATTTTAATAGGAATTCTAGTAGTAATTAGTATTTGTTAAATCACCACCTGACCTGCGATCTTTTCACAAGAATATCGCCACCTAGCTGGCAAATCATAGTCAAGTGTTGATGCTGTTTGGTTTTATTTGTGTTGTGATTATGGTTTGCTGCTCTTTTAGACCTTTAATAGCAAAGAAGAACCCTAAGATTCCTATGTCCAAGATGATGACCGTGCTGGGTGCCAAATGGCGAGAGTTCAGTGCCAATAACCCGTTAAAGGGCAGCTCGGCAGCAGCAGCTGCTGCAGCTGTTGCTGCTGCTGTTGAAATGGTGACAGTTGCTCCTGCGCTGATAGTTGCTCCTCCGCCGCCTGCTCAACCGCCACCTATCAGAAAGGCCAAGACTAAGGAAGGGAAAGGTATGATCTAGATGTCATCTGTCGATAGACACGGGCACCAATAAAGAGGCGAAATGTATTTTCTGCATTGCCTATCTCTATTGGTCTTCATAGACATTGGCGTTGGCTGTTTATGGATGTGAATTTGCTATTAAGTTTATGAAATCTTCTTTTCTAAGGCCTCATGCGCACGACCGTAGCCATGTGCACGGCCGTGATTTTCGAGTCAGCCGGCAGCGGAGTATCACACCGCAAGTCGCGGGACATGCACATGGCCACATCCATTATTTTCAATGCGCCAGGCTCCTGGGCCATGCACGGACCGTTAAAATCACGATCGTGTGCATGGCCCCATAGAAATGAATGGGGCCACAATTCTCCCGTGAATTTTCGGGGGAATTGCGGCCGCAAAAGCACGTTCGTGTGCATGGGGCCTTAGTGTTCACATGGTAGTTATACGATTTCTTTTAAAATTGAAAAAATAATTGTAAATCTTAAGTGTTTAGTTGTTGAAAATTCTATTTATCTATTTAAAGAGGTATTCCAGCCATTAAAGGGGTATTCCCATATTTAAAATTGATGGCATATCCTTTGGGATATCCTTTGCGACTCAACTATCGTGACCCACATCCGTCAATTCACAGCACCGTCACCCCTTCTTTTCCCCATTGAAATCATTGACGAGATGGATGCGCTTGCACATGCCTCCCTTTATTCATGTCTATGTCAGAAACCTAATTAGAATCGGCGAAAAGGAATTGCCGGACTCCCATTTTCCCGATAGGTTAGGGTCCCAGATGTGAAACCTGCACCGATCAGTCATTCATAGCATATACTTTGGATATCCCATAAATGTCCAAGATGGGAATTTACCACCAATCCATGGCAGAAGTGACCGATTTAGTCAGACCCCTACTAATCAATAGAATTAGGGAACCCCAATTCCCGTCCATCCCTGGGCATATCCATTGTACCCGTGTTTAACTGCAGATATAGCACCCCGCAGTTCTACCATAGATCCCTATGGTGCTGTAATAATGTTATAATTATATCGATTTTATGTATAACTGTTTAGTATAATTATATTATTACATTGTAATATCATTTTCATTTGATTGATTTTATTCTATTCTTGATATCCAGGGCCCGGAGTTAGGAAAAAATCGAAATCCAAAGATTCAAAGAAGAAAGTCAAAGGGAAAAAACTTGGAAATCTAAAGTTTAAATTTGGAGGAATGGCGAGCAAAAGGAGAAAAGGGTCTTCGGTGAGAAAGTAGAAACCGTGAATGATGTGACTGACGGAACTTTTCAGAATCCTCATTCGTCTTTTTTTCTCGGCAAATGATCTAAAATGATTGAAAAACTGAGAAATATATTAGTTTGTTTCAGTTCCGTCACCCATTGATGCTAAAAGAATCTAAATTAAAATATAAAGCGACTTTACACATTGTCTTCATATAAAAAAAATCTCACTATGTAGTGTATACAGCTCCTATGCAGACCTGTGTGTCTCCATGGGTGCAGATTGCAAACAAACCATGTGTGTATTCTGATCTGTGATCCTATGAGTTTTGTGGTTATTACGGCAATAAACCGTGATTTGATCGCACTGTGTGAATAGACCCATTAATTATATCCGTAATGAGGTTTGGCTTACGCTTTTTTAAAGGTTTTTTTTTGCAGGAGTTCCCCATTTTTGCAGAAATTAATTTCATAGAACACCCCATAATTCAATGGGGAAATATATATACACACACACACACACAGACACATATATATATAAAAGGGGCGTTAGTGAGACATCAGAAAAGTGTTTCACTATCACACCGGGGCAAAAGTACATGTGTTTACAATGGTTTCTATAACTATTAGGCCCTATTCACACAATGCAGTTTTGATGCAGTTTTTCAAGCCACACCCAGGAGTGGATTCCAAAAAAAGGGGAAGCATAATCTTTCCTTTATACTTCTCATCCCTTTACGTTCCACTCCTGGTTGCGGCTTTAAAAATTGCATTAAAACTGCACCAAAGCAGCACTGTGTGAATAAGACCTTAGGCCAGAATCCCACACAAGCCGTTTTGGTGCAGTTTTTGGCTCAGTTTTTGACTCAGTTATTTTAATCCAAACCCAGAGTGGATCCAAAAGAAAGGAAATGTTAGATTTATTTGCTGCGATGTCGCAATGAAATTGTAATTTTTTTAAAACCCTCAAAAAGAAAGCCCCTCCCCTATTCAATATTGCATGTGGTTTTTCTGTGCGAGTTCGCATGGCAAGACAACGTGCGATATATCACCATTCAGCTCGAACCTTAAAGAGGACCTGTCTATGAATATACAATGGACACCGCTATATGACTGTGTTCACACATTGCTGCTTTTCACCATGGTATAGTAGTAAAAACCACGATGCAACTGCAAAGTATGAACAGCGCCTTTATGTAATTGGACCACTTGAAGGTTCAGGTGCTTAGTTTGCATAATTAGCATCTCTCAGGTGCCCCCATCCCACACTATAGTCCAGTTGCTTACGAATGCAACTTCCGCATTGTTATACCTGCTGGTTTCACCTATACAATGGCGGCATGTCTTCTGCACAAGACTGATCGATCGATCGCAGACGTTGAAAGGAAAAGTTCCGTATTGGCAGACAAAATTGAGCGATCAGTAATGAGTCTGACCGTATAAGTCGTGTAATTTTTGTTTTGTTGTCCAGAGTGAAGAGGACGACAGAGAGGAGTCTGACTTTGACAGCGCCAGTATCAACAGCTCCTCTGTCCGGTCGGATATTTCCGGCGGACTTGGAAAGAGAGGGAAACGAGGGAAAAAAAAGAGTAAGAGGAGTAAGTATTCTCAGTCGTCTTCTTTTGAGGGGTAGGGTCTGATGTGCTTTTAGGGTATTGGGAAAACTGTGATAATAGGGTTAACTATAGCTACCGGGCCCATCTATGTGGGAGATAGGAAAAGGATGATGAGATATCTCTGTCCTATCTTTGCAACCCTAAAGGAATTGCCTGTGTTTAACGATCTCTTTTTGTTAGAAGAGTCCCTGAAAAATAAGCTGAACATGGGACGTTCTGCTGAGATCCCCAGTGATAAATCTGTGGGGAAATTGGGCGGCAAGTATTAATTCTCCTACAGCGCCACCACAGGGAAGAGGAGGCATTACATGATGCTCATTAAAATCAATAGGCTGTCTGTGTAATGCGTGGAAGTCTTGGGTCCTCCAGGGAAACAGACGCTCTTACTATCTGCTCTTCGCTCTGGCTAGTTGATGAGACTCCTGACCGGGGACCACCCCTTCTGTTAACTTAGAGTTTTCTAATAGGGTATTAAAGGGTATTTAGTAGAAAACTTCTTGTTGTATGTTCCGTTAACGGGGATTTCCCATCTGATAAAGTGATTGTATATTGCTAGAATATGCCATCCCGTTATGACGGATGGGGGGCCCCAGTGGTCAGACCACCACCCATCAGAAAGTGAAGGCATAACCTAGCACGGCTGTGATGCCGGCCACTTCAGGTTCAGGAAAAACTCCTTCACGGCCCCATGAGCACCGCATGCAGGGAAAACATTTAAGAGGATGTAGCGCTAAATCAGGCCCCTTTTATTCTTCGGATTCGTGGGGTTCCCTGAGGTCAGACCTGCGGCTATCATAAAGTGATGTCATATCTTAGCGCTATGCCATCACTTTGAGATGGGGGAAAACTATTTTAAGGACCCCCCCCCCCCCGGCATTATGTTTGGCCTAGCCAAAAATCCTGTCCCTGATTCGCTCTGGGCTGTGCCGGAACGCAGTGTCCATTCAACTGATAAAGAAACATTGTACATTATATAGTCCATCGTTTATAATCTTATTTCTGTCTAGTTGAAGTTGGAGAAGGAGACGGATATGAAACCGACCACCAGGACTACTGCGAAGTTTGTCAGCAGGGAGGAGAGATCATACTTTGTGACACGTGTCCTCGTGCCTATCACCTTGTCTGCCTGGATCCAGAGCTGGAGAAAGCCCCCGAGGGCAAGTGGAGCTGTCCACACTGCGTAAGAGATCCCTTCATTGACACAGTATTGAATGGTCACTTTTCATTTCTTTGTCTGGCAAATACCTAAAAGAATCTCTTGAAGTTACAGGCCCAATTCCTGAGGCTGCACTGCTGAGACATGACAACATGTGACTTCAGTCATGACAACCTTGTACGGCTCCAAATCACCATCTACATCAATATCTACATCCTCCCTGGCTTGAATAGTAGCAGAGATGTGTATACATGGGGACATTGATGTATTTGGTGATTTGAATCCAGACAAGTCTGTATTCACAGATATAAGAACAGGAAATGTTATCAATATGTCTCAGTAGTGCAGCCTCAGGCTTTGGGACTGTAACGTCAATTGCTCAGATCTAGAAGTAGGATACTAATGTGCACCTAATACCCTTACGAATCTTCTGGTAGGTATCTTGCTAAGGCTAGGACTACATGACGACTTTAGTCACGTGACATCAAGTCGTCGAGTGCGGTTTGTCGGCGAGATCGCCGACATGTCGCAAGTGAGTTGTAGTCGAACACTACATACTTTAAAGCCTATGCAGGCGAAGTCGCATGGGACTTGCAAACCAAAAATCAAGCAGGTTTGGATTTTCTGTGACTGTCACGATGGTCGCAATAAGTCACGTGTTGTAACGCGACCGCGTTTACAAGAACTACTTGTGATGGCGAATTCCGACATCGCAATCTTCATGTAGCATGACCAAAAATGCAGTGTAGCCCTAGCGTAATTCCAAGTAGAAACTGGAAATTGAGTCCGCCATGGGTATGTGCCAAATGACCAGTGATTAGTGTTGGTCAGGTGCCCGCACTAGGTGGAGCCCACCATTTTAATCTTTTATGGGCACCTCTTAGCTTGCACTCCCAGTCCAATAGTTCAGAAAAATCCTCTAGTCTGGCTGCATGTTGGTCCCACAAGTGATGAATTAATTACATTTTACGTCTTTTTTTTATCAGCATAGATCTGAAATGTGAGACTAATATCCTATTAATTGTGACTGCTTTGAGACCAACCATTTGCTTAAACTGGGCATAGACATTAGACTGTTTTTGATCAACCGCCATCAATCTGATGCCCATGGGCCTCGGAAGACATTGCCCTGATGGAAAAACAGGAATCCGACACATTTTAATGCTTCAGAGATAAGCGGCATATATTAGTGTTGGCCGCTTATCTCCTTTATCTTCCAAAATAACATGGTTGTTATATGACAGTTCATCATTTGGACAGCAGCTATCGAGTGTCTCTGATTTACGTTCATTTCTTGAATGAATTCACAGCCGTCTTCTCTGGGATCTCATGTCTCAGTCCATATAAAACAGACTCCATCAATATCTTAAGAGATTTTTAGAATTCTGTTTTGATACTTTATTGAAAAAAGAAGATGAAAGAAAATGATATTTAAGATCAGATTTGCTGGAGGAATCGGATTCATCTTCACTCATCTGTTGTCTCCTGCTGAGCGCTGAAATAAGATGAATATTGATGCTGGAGACGTCTTTTTGGGAGATCCCTGGAGATTTCAGTATATAGAGAGGTCGTGTATATTTTTAGTTGCTGGAACAGGTTATCAGACTGACGGCGCATGAGAATCCAATATCCAATCGTTAAAAGAGTACACGCCCTAACATCGAATAGTCACCAGTCACCGCGATGTCCGGTATGAAAAGTTGTTCTATTTAGGCCTTATTCACACGAGCGTCCGATTTACGTAAGCAAAAAAAAAAAAATGGTCCGCTTTCCCAACATATGACTTTCCGTGTTGCGTCAGTGTTGTTTCCGTGTGTCATCCGTTTTTCTCGTCCGTATAAATTCTTCGCTGCAAAGACTTTCCGGTTTTCCATTTTTTTTCTCGTTATTTCTTTTGCAACCTATGCGTGAAAACGGACAACACACAGATGCCATTTGTGTGCTGTCTGTGTTTTTCACGCACCGTTGGACTTCAATGGGCGAGTCTGATCCGCAAAAGCGGAGCAGAATAGGAAGTACGGTGAGTTTTACGCAGCGGGCACCCGCTACCGGAAAAAAACGGATGTGTGAAAGCCTTATTGAATTGCATTGGTCAGTGAGCTGGCCGCACGCACATGTGAAATACGTTCGTGTAAATAAGGCCTTAGGTGTTTTTGATTATCTGGGTAGTAAATAACATGGTCGCCATTACTGCGCTCTCAGAGGTTGTCATCCAGCTTTTCTGGGCTCCTGAGCGGCACATCTGGAACACGTCCCTTGCTCTTATATCAATGCATAATTAGGCAGATTTACCATTCAGGGGTTTATAGAAACCCTGTAGAAGCTGAAATGGCTGTCATATTACCCAGCTTTTCCAAAAACAGAACTAAAAAATAAAACAATCTGTCTGATTTCTTTTAAAGTTTTTCAGAAAATAAAGTGTATTCATTGTATAGTGAAAAGTTCTAAAATGTTCCAGCAATTTGACGCTATTTCTCATGCTTTTCAAGATCTCTGCTTGCTGCCATTCAGTAGAAACCTTCATTATTTACTTACAATGGGAAAAAAAAATCTGTCCTGGGCAAGTGATGGACACACAGGTGCACGGATCGTTAGAATACACACCCTGATAAATCGCCGTGCACCTGTCTGATCGTCACATGACTGATTTCTATCCACTGAAGGGCTCTCATTGAGTGACAGCAAGCAGAGATCTTGAAAACTGAAGATTTGATAGAAATTGTATAACTTTTCTTTATACAATGAATAACTTTAATATACTGAAACTATAAGAAACTTTTCGAAGATTCCCATGTCTAATACAATGTATGCAAAATTATAGTTTGGAACAAAATTAAAGGGGTTCAGCAGTCAAATAAAAACTGAAATGGGGGGCAACTTTTAAATAGGGGAACATTTCTAGGCTTGCACCCATCAATAGTCTGTACCTACTAACATAATGTAGAAAATGATAACCTAACACTGACTCGCTCCATCACTAGGAGAAAGAAGGCATCCAGTGGGAGCCAAAGGAAGAAGAAGAGGATGAGGAGGATGGTGGAGAGGAAGAGGATGAAGAAGACGACCATATGGAATTTTGTCGTGTCTGTAAAGATGGAGGGGAGCTCCTGTGTTGTGACACTTGCCCCTCCTCATACCATTTGCACTGTCTTAACCCACCTTTGCCTGAAATACCAAATGGGGAATGGTTATGCCCACGCTGCACTGTAAGTGTTACTAAGCGTTCTTCACAACCCCACATTCACCTTTTGTAGATGGAAATCCTCACACCTAGAAATGGCGCATTGATTCCGATGATTCACCATGCCACCTGATTTGCCCGCCACGTCCCGCTTTATGCACATCTTATGTTGTTAGCTCCTCTGTTGTTCCATCATATTCTAGAGTCTCCTCAAGGAGTTATAGTCCTTTCTGTAGAAGTGGATCAATATCTGTATTATAACTCATTGCTCCTGCCTTGAATTATTCATAAAGGTGTTTTCACAGTTCAATTCCATCTCTGAGTAATGAACACAAGCTACAAACAAAGTAAATCTCCACCTTTTACCGTTCTATCGTATTTAGGTTCAGCATTCTTTACTGATTAATTTCTTTAAAATATTTTTAGAACAGTCGGATCTCCATTTTTCTGATACAGAGCTCCAAATCCCCTGCAATGACATAGAGCTGAATAATAAAACTCTGGCTCCCTGCAGTCACCACTAGAGGGAGCTCACTGCATACGGTTATGTGATTCAGTGCTCCCCCTTGTGGTGGCTGCACAATTAGGTATGACCACAGTTCGAAAGAGCATGGGGTATGTTGTGGAGAATCCCCATTAGGAGGGGTGGGCCCCATTTTTTATTTTTCTATGGGGTCCCTCTTTGCTATGACACCCTTAATATACAATATTTCTATATTACACCCTTAATATAATCCTTTCTTATTCTTAGTGTCCGCCTTTAAAAGGCAAAGTTCAAAGGATTCTTCATTGGGTATGGAGAGAACCCCCTACAAATGTATCAGGACTTCCAGGTGAGATCGATCCCCTCATGCCACCTCCAAAGCCCGTGGAAGGCATTCCGGAACGTGAATTCTTTGTCAAGTGGGCAGGACTTTCCTACTGGCACTGCTCATGGGTGAAAGAGCTACAGGTGAGAAATTCTACAATACAAAAAAATTAACATTTACATTCCTTTAATCCGGCATTCAATTATCTAGAAATTCTGATAATCCAGCACTATGTTAAATTTTAACCTGGGCCTTCTCACTGAAGGTTCTCTATCCTTACATGTGCGTTCTATATAAGGGTATGTTCACACGGCCTATTTACGGACGTAAATCGGGCATTTTTGCCCCGAATTACGCCCGAAAATAGCGCCTCAATAGCGCTGACAAACATCTGCCCATTGAAAGCAATGGGCAGACGTTTGTCTGTTCACACGAGGCGTATATTTACGCGCCGCTGTCAAATGACGGCGCGTAAATAGACGCCCGCGTCAAAGAAGTGACCTGTCACTTCTTTGGCCGTAATTGGAGCCGCTATTCATTGACTCCAATGAATAGCAGCGCTAATTACGGCCGTAATTGACGCGGCGTTCAAGCGCCTGCACATGCCGTTACGGCTGAAATTACGGGGATGTTTTCAGGCTGAAACATCCCCGTAATTTCAGCCGTCACGGACCCCCGCCGTGTGAACATACCCTAACAGTCCAATATAGCAGGATGTAATCTGAATATTCACCATTTTCAAAATCTTGGTTTGCAGTCAGTGAACGGAAACATTCCTGTTTACATTCAGAGGCTGGAAATCTGTGTACATACCTAATACTTCTTGCAGCTGAGAGTTTGCTACAATTTTATCCAGTCTAGACAATCCTCTGTAAGCTAAACACACCAGCAGCACAAATCCTGTCCTGATAGTTTGCTATAATGTATCATTGCTGGCAACATGTATCAGCCTGGAGCTCAGACTGTTAAGCTCACAGAGGGTTGTTTAGAATGGATACAATGGTAGCAAACACTCAGCTGTGAAAGTGTTCGTTTTAAACCGCTAGATGTGAAAAATAATGTTCCCATTCACTGACAACAAGCAGAGCTTCTGGAAATGGTGAGGAATTGAAACACAGCATGCTATAAAGTTGCATAATTTGTAATTCTACATTGATTAAAGGAACCCAGGGCAAAAAATATACAAAATTATACACTATTCTATCCTAGTTCATGGCCTTAGTGGGTGGAGCATGACACAGAGATTGAAAGAACTCAAAAGAGAGAATCTAGTATCAGTTCTACCTGGAGTGTTCCTTTATTCTTAATTTACATATAACTAGGGCATCCCTTTAAATGAGAAAGTACAGCTATGTATACTAAGATGTGGAGATTAAACAACCTTACCCAGAATTTTTTTTTCTATCAGCTCGAGCTTTACCACACGGTGATGTTCCGGAATTACCAAAGAAAGAACGACATGGATGACCCGCCACCGTTTGACTATGGATCAGGGGATGAGGACGTCAAAAGTGAGAAACGGAAAAGTAAAGACCCTGAATATGCAAAAATGGAGGAGAAGTATTATCGTTACGGCATAAAGCCAGAGTGGATGATGATACACCGGATAATGAACCACAGGTATGGGACCGTCTGATTTTTCAAGTCTCCTGTTATGACTGCGCCTTTTGATCTTGTGAGGAGCCGATTGTCATAGCTAAATAATTGGTGTCCGAGCTGTCAAAATGAAGCCGTATCTTTATAATCAGAGCTACACTTCTCCTGTACTGATCCTGAGTTACATCCTGTATTATACTCCAGAGCTGCACTCACTATTCTGCTGGTGGAGTCACTGTGTACATACATTACATTACTTATCCTGTACTGATCCTGACTTACGTCCTGTATTATACTCCAGAGCTGCACTCACTATTCTGCTGGTGGAGTCACCGTGTACATACATTACATTACTTATCCTGTACTGATCCTGAGTTACATCCTGTATTATACTCCAGAGCTGCACTCACTATTCTGCTGGTGGAGTCACTGTGTACATACATTACATTACATTACTTATCATGCACTGATCCTGAGTTACATCCTGTATTATACTCCAGAGCTGCACTCACTATTCTGCTGGTGAGGTCACTGTGTACATACATTACATTACTTATCTTGTACTGATCCTGAGTTACATCCTGTATTATACTCCGGAGCTGCACTCACTATTCTGCTGGTGGTGTCACTGAGTACATACATTACTTATCCTGTACTGATCCAGAGTTACCCCTTGTATTATACTCCAGAGCTGCACTCACTATTCTGCTGGTGGAGTCACTGTGTACATACATTACATTACTTATCCTGTACTAATCCTGAGTTACAGCCTGTATTATACTCAAGAGCTGCACTCACTATTCTGCTGGTGGAGTCACTGTGTACATACATTACATTACTTATCCTGTACTAATCCTGAGTTACATCCTGTATTATACTCCAGAGCTTTGTTCACAACTCAGCTGGTCATCGTTGGAAACAGTCAACAAGTTTTTTGACAGACACACCCCTGACAGACAAACCCTTAACAACTTTGTTGAGATTTCATAATGCAGGGGTCAGTTTGTTTTTTCTACATCAGATTATAGTATAGCACCTGGTGTAAAATCTACACTTCCCAGAATGGAAATCATCAGAGCAAGATCTTTGCAGGCACCGAACAAGCAGGGCATCTGTAAGACTTAAGCTCTGAAGTCATAAAAATATATAATGCTGCCACTCGAAATCTGCCCAGATAGCAATACCACCCTCTATAGAAAATATAAGTTATTTGTATAAAGCTTCTCATTTTTTAAGGTCACAGAACATGTTACTTATAATTTATTACTAATAATAACTTAACACAATACATACCATTTGAGAATTGTATTACTTAGTCCTTTGAGTATTTTGTATACTGGCCCTTTAAGAGAATTGCTTCAAGTGATGTAATATACAGTGAAGGAAATAAGTATTTGATCCCTTGCTGATTTTGTACGTTTGCCCACTGTCAAAGACATGAACAGTCTAGAATTTTTAGGCTAGGTTAATTTTACCAGTGAGAGATAGATTATATTTAAAAAAAAAATAGAAAATCACATTGTCAAAATGATATATATTTATTTGCATTGTGCACAGAGAAATAAGTATTTGATCCCCTACCAACCATTAAGAGTTCAGCCTCCTCCAGACCAGTTACACGCTCCAAATCAACTTGGTGCCTGCATTAAAGACAGCTCTTACATGGTCACCTGTATAAAAGACTCCTGTCCACAGACTCAATGAATCAGTCTGACTCTAACCTCTACAACATGGGCAAGACCAAAGAGCTTTCTAAGGATGTCAGGGACAAGATCATAGACCTGCACAAGGCTGGAATGGGCTACAAAACCATAAGTAAGACGCTGGGTGAGAAGGAGACAACTGTTGGTGCAATAGTAAGAAAATGGAAGACCTACAAAATGACTGTCAATCGACATCGATCTGGGGCTCCATGCAAAATCTCACCTCGTGGGGTATCCTTGATCCTGAGGAAGGTGAGAGCTCAGCCGAAAACTACACGGGGGGAACTTGTTAATGATCTCAAGGCAGCTGGGACCACAGTCACCAAGAAAACCATTGGTAACACATTACGCCGCAATGGATTAAAATCCTGCAGTGCCCGCAAGGTCCCCCTGCTCAAGAAGGCACATGTACAGGCCCGTCTGAAGTTTGCAAATGAACATCTGGATGATTCTGAGAGTGATTGGGAGAAGGTGCTGTGGTCAGCTGAGACTAAAATTGAGCTCTTTGGCATTAACTCAACTCGCCGTGTTTGGAGGAAGAGAAATGCTGCCTATGACCCAAAGAACACCGTCCCCACTGTCAAGCATGGAGGTGGAAACATTATGTTTTGGGGGTGTTTCTCTGCTAAGGGCACAGGACTACTTCACCGCATCAATGGGAGAATGGATGGAGCCATGTACCGTCAAATCCCGAGTGACAACCTCCTTCCCTCCACCAGGACATTAAAAATGGCTCGTGGCTGGGTCTTCCAGCACGACAATGACCCGAAACATACAGCCAAGGCAACAAAGGAGTGGCTCAAAAAGAAGCATATTAAGGTCTCCAGACCTTAATCCCATCGAAAACTTATGGAGGGAGCTGAAGATCCGAGTTGCCAAGCGACAGCCTCGAAATCTTAATGATTTACAGATGATCTGCAAAGAGTAGTGGGCCAAAATTCCATCTAACATGTGTGCAAACCTCATCATCAACTACAAAAAACGTCTAACTGCTGTGCTTGCCAACAAGGGTTTTGCCACCAAGTATTAAGTATTGTTTGCCAAAGGGATCAAATACTTATTTCTCTGTGCACAATGCAAATAAATATATATAATTTTGACTTTGTGATTTTATTTTTATTTTTTTATATAATCTATCTCTCACTGGTAAAATTAACCTAGCCTAAAAATTCTAGACTGTTCATGTCTTTGACAGTGGGCAAACTTACAAAATCAGCAAGGGATCAAATACTTATTTCCTTCACTGTACATATGGATTTAGTTTGGTAACTTGGGAATATATATTTTTTTTCTTAAACATTATCAACAGCCACAAAGCAGAATTTGACCTTGACAGCAAAATGCTGCACATAAAAGATCTTTATGGTCGGTAGATTCACAGTTTGGCGGCGACTCAATGAAGACATCGCTTATAAATGTGACGGTAGAAAACACTGTAAATGACTTGGTGTCCTATGAGGAAATCTGTAGCCTGAATCTTAAAGCAGTCGTATATATTTACTTAAAATGCCAAATTAATTCCCTTGTCCTCTCCGCATGATGAGCGCAGTAAGTGCCACTCGTCCTCCGTAATCTTGAGGGTGCGAGGAGAATGGAAATTGTGCGTATACTTGTAAGATGTGACAGTCCTTGCTATTGTCTAGAACTGTCTTCTATCCGCCTCGCTGTATGTTTTTTTTATTGATGAGATCTACGTGAACCTCCCTGGCGGCACATGGGGTCAGATTGATCGCAGTGAGGTTACTGCCCGTTTATGGTCAGACGTAACGTGTATTTACCTGCATATACTTTTTTTTTTTTTTTTGAAGATCCAATTTTAAAAACCTTCAAAGTGATAATCTTATCACAAACATGTTTTGGTTTTTTCTTTTCTTCCACATATAAACTAATACAAGGATATAAAAACTAAAATAAAAAAATACAATGTGTACAGATAACAATTGTGCACAGAAGAAGATGCAAGAAAAAAACCTAGCCCACCCCTGAGGAGGGAAAGCAAAAAGGAAAGGGGTAAAAAAGCTACATGGCCGGGCATAATTAGAGTTATTATTGTGGGTTCTCTCTTGCATATGTTTGCTTTACCAATCTTAACCAATTTGGACTAGATAAAATTCTACAAGAAACCCAGTTCCTGCAGATTAAAAGTCTAACAATATAGAGGGGTCATCCTACCAATTTGGTATGCTGCACAGAGGGAGAGTTAAAGACGTTGTCCGGGCATGGGGTGAGTTTTCATACTGATGACCTATCCACAGGATAGATCATCAGTATATGATCAGTGGGGGTCCGACACCCTGCACCGATTAGCTTTTCCGGCACCAGATGTCTGTGCCGGAAGCAGATGTCTCCAGTCACAGTATAGCGGCCATGCTGCAGTATTCAAGTGAATAGGAGCAGAGTTACAGCACGGCCTCTTTCCTGTGTATGGAGCCATCTGCTTCCGACACCAGCCACTGCATAACATCTGGTGCCCTGAGGCAGCCGGAACAGCTGATCTGTGCGGGGTCCAGGGGTCGGACCCCCACCGATCAAATACTGATGACCTATCCTGTGGTCACAAAACTGATATTTGTTTGAGACTGATAAGTGGACTGATCGCAATAAGGACTGACTAACATACATTACAGTCTATGGTGGTCGTCTGTAAACTACCCCAATGTCTTTGACTACATTTAGTCAGAAAGGCTAGTTTTAGCCATGATCCAGGAGGAACCACATATCATGGGCATACAAGGACAAGAGGGGGACGCTTTTTGATTGTTGCTATGGGTTCTGGTTCTCTCCCCGCACCCCCATTTTTTTATTTGTTTTTCTGGTCCGTAGGGCCTGACTCTTCTGCACCACCAGTCCCTTGTAGAATGAAGGTGCATGCAAGTGCCCCTCTCTTTGTAATATTGTGGTGCCTGTGGGGAGGGGGAGTCCTATGCAGATAAGGACCACCAATGAGGATAGGGATAACATGTGCTCCCCCTGGTGGACCTGTCTCTTTGTCAGTCGTCTCCAACCTATGGCTCCCCAGACTGTTTGCTCCATGGTGGGAGTTGAATTTGCACAATAGTCGGAGAGTCACTGCCCTATGGTATGAATTCTTCTTAATATTCCTTATGATGACCTCACTATCTGATGACATCAGCGCTCCTTCATAATACCGTATGCTTGTCATCCATTCCATTGTTTGGTCTGCTCATGCACTTACTTTAATGGGTTTTTATATTTCCACGTGAAATGCCGTATTCTCCTTACAGTATATCTGACTTCACAATGTATATTTATGTCCTCCATGAAATACAACCTTTGGCCTTCCTACCTCTTGAGCGATTTTCTCGCCTGCGGATGACGAGCAAAATAATTGTATAATTCACAACCGAAAACAATGGAAAGTGGGATAAGTAAAACAAAAAATAAATGATTATTTTGGATGTGTATTTAGTGACGTTTCTGCCTTGGGATTTTACATTTGAGATCATCGTCATGGCAACGAACATTTTCAGCAAATTGATGTTGTGACTACCGGGAACTGGAGTGACAGAAGGAAAATATATTTTTCCTCTTTCAAAAACTGTAATTGTAATGATATTAAACATATGATTAAAATCCGAGAAGTGAGACTGCAATTAAGAGCGCGTGATACCGCAATTCCGTCTGTGTGAGCTATTTCAGCATCGGATCATTACAAATCGTATCGCTGCTGGCTTAAATAATAATGTTATTATTAGTATGAATCAAAGCGTAGGCGCCAAACGTACTTATCCTAAAAACCAATACTGAGCCCAGCAGCCATGTTTTTTTTCTCACGGGCTTCTCTATTTGGAACTTCTTGCTCTCATTGCTTAGTGCCAGGTTGATGAATTACTATGATTCTCCTACAGGTTGAGCCAGACTAAACCTACGGAGATACAGAGAGGCAGTACTATCTGTACCTACATAATTTACAAGAAGAAATTGGGAGGCAGTACTATCTGTACCTACATCATTAACAGGTAGATACAGGGAGGTAGTACTATCTGTGCCTACAGTATTTACAAGGAGGCAGCATTATATGTGCCTACATTATTTTCAAAGAGAGACGGAGGCAGTACTATCTGTACCTACATAATTTACAGGGAGAGACAGAGGCGGTACTTTCTGTACCTACATCATTATCAAAGCGACAGGGAAACCGTACTATACCTACATAATTTACAAGAATAAACAGGGAGGCAGTACTATCTGTACTTACATCATTTGCAGGGAGAGACTGTTTTTGTCAAAGGAGAAATAATATTCCCCAGATTGGTGATATATTTCTTCCATAATTCTGAAATTAAAGACCCAGAGCACCATGTGACCGCAGATCATAAAACCCAACTTATATTTCCTCCCGAGGCCCAAATAAGGTCACTTTATGGGAAGCCGTTTACGCGCGTTCTGTTCAACACCGAGTGAAGGCGACCCTAGACATATATAAAAGTGTAGCTCAAACCCCTGCTATAGAACATGTATAGCCGTATCCCAGAGATATATCTGTTCACCTGGCTATACATTAGCGAATCTAGAAGGCGGAGCAATGAACGACTGGTCGATCCAGTTCGATCGTCCATTATGGATCATCTAATTCTTCGCTCAATGTGTTTCACAGATTTGCCAAATGGTTCAATATTTTGCCGGCCGTAGAATGGGAAAGCAGAAATGATTCACTTATTATTTTCTAAAAACCTTCAAAAACTTATCTCAAACATGGCAAATCGATTTGCCTATTGAATCTTAATGTCAATCCCTGGATAGGTCTGTCAATAGGCGCAACAAGTGAATATTGATGAGGTCATGACAATTAGTAATTGGCGCTTGTTATGGCTCGTTTCTTAAATGATAAAAACTACATCCGAACAGAGACCAAAATACATCCATCACATTAGGGGCGGAGCCATGGCAAGAGATCGGTCTAAATCTGCCGCTACAGATGATTAAAATCACTAGTGTATGTAAAACTGATACCTGCAAAAAGGTGAAATACCAGAAGGCGAAATTCGCACACTTATCGATATTCGTAGGAGTTCTTCACTGCGTTTTTTGAGGCCAGATGTTACTTTAAAGTTTATACTGAAATTTCGAAAGTCTACATACAATGCCCCTTTGGTTTGTGGTATTTTTTTGGGGTGTTTTTGGGTTCAGTGGCGCTTTTTTTTAAAACGCAGCCTCTGAGTATGGCGGTTTTTCCCAAAAAAACGCATGTACAAAATGACTATAAGTAAAAAACAACCCCAAAGACACGTAAAAACTCCTTAAAAAAAAGCATGTTCCTTTAAAAAACGCTGGCGTTTTTAACATGCATTTTTTAATGTAGTTTAAAATGGCAGAAAAAAAACCCCTGTGTGAAGGAGACTTAATTATGTCATTATCTGGTTGATGACCGCCCGCTCTATATATACAGTGGGCGGTCCAGGTCCCTAAAGCCCAAACCAAAATATATATATGGCGCAGGATTAAGCGATCGGGCCGCTTCTGTCTTATTTCTACTCCGGTACACAGTGCTCGATGAGTGCCGCGTATAGAGTGGAGGCAGCATAAAAAACGCAAAAACAAATGAAATAAAAAATACACTGAAAATACCCCTCCCCCCAAAAAAAACACCAAACCCCCCCCCCCCCTGCCAATCATGTCATAGCGCTAGCCTTGATTAAATTACCTTAAAGTAGACATATAGTATATCAAAATTTACGGTCGGTATACTAAGACGGTCACAAATAAAATGTCTATTTTAGGGCAACATTCTGTTATTATGAAAAATATTAGGTAAAAATTAAAAAAATTTACATTTTTGAAAAAAAATATTGAAACTAAAAATTATAAAAAAGCAAAAAATGTGTTTCAAAATGATCAAAAAAGAAACCCGTATTGTTCACGAATTAGAAAATTGCAAAATCACAGCGCTACCCCAACAAATTAAAACGTTATAGCTGTTTAACGCAGTCTAAAAATGACTAAACTGTCCTGAACCAGTTAAAGGGGCTGTCTCACGGACACAACCCCTGTTCATATGGATGTGCATTTGGACATCAGAGGGCAGTCCCCCCGCTCAGGTCCCCCTCTTTGAGCCAGAACTGAGAGCTCCTGCTCTAGCGGACTGGAGCCGTCCGTGTATTACATGATGCATATTATCTGCCGATTCATATGGGATCCGGCTCCTGACGCCCCCGCAAATAGATAATATTTCCGGGGGTAGCCTCGGCTGCTTTGTTGTTCAGTACTCTGGGAAAGCTGGGTGATATTCTTTCTGGTAGCTCTATAGATAAATGTGATGGGGCCATGTTAAACCTTTCTATGGTGTGACCCCCCCCCCCCCACAGTTCAGTGATCAATAACCTGGATCCATTTTAAAGGGGCCGTCAAGTTTAGGGTGTATTCACATGTGCTGGTTTGTGACGTTCCTTGACAGGATTTGTGTAAAATCCTTGCAAAAAAATTGTGTTTTTGTGTAAAAACGGCCTTAACAGTAACGGTTTACATGGAAGCTTTTTTCAATGGAATGTTTTCCCCTAATTAGGGGTCCCAGCAGGACAACCTATGATCGGCTTATTTTCTGGGGACCCTTCTAACAAAAAGGGATTTTCCAATCCAGACAACCCCTTTAAGAGATTGTGAAAACTGAGTAAGGTTTGACAAATATTTTCAGTGAAGTTATTTTTTTAATTCACTTTTTAGTAATGGAAGGAAGAGGGGGCGGAGCTGTGACAACCTCTGTCTATTTTTAAGCATTTTCTTATCTATTTTCCTCCCATTTGCCTCTGTTTTAATATAAAAATATATCATTTATAACCGTGAATATTTATAATAGAGATGAAAGGGTAACACAGTATTTCTTAAAGTGCACAAGGTAAGCGTTACGAGATAAGCGTTTCATGCCTGGATTTACTGTACAGAGACATTGTTACGACCCCTCTGGGGCCCTTGGGCTCATTTCTGCAGATTTCATTCTGCATTTAAAGCATTTTTCTGTTCTGTCTTCTTCCCTTATCATAAACCTTGTTCTTCTGCCAATGTGCCGTCACAGCAGCCATTAATTTGATTGGGGGAAATAAATGTGGAGCTTACGACAGCGGTAATAAGTTTACATAAATGCCAGCCGTCCGTACTGCCATGGAAAGGCAGGGTACAAGCGAATAATAGATTCCTGTCAACAGAGCTTATATCCATGCCTTGGATAATATTGTAATGTTTCGAGATGTTCTTTGATGTCATAAAAGCCGGAAGCGGCAGATAGTTTTATCTATATACCTTGTGTAATGTTATGATGTCTTGTGGTGTCATAAGGCTTTTTTGTATGATGTCATAGTGACCAGCTGCAATAAATTATTCTCATTATATACTTTGATATTATGATGTCATTGTGATGTCATAGTAACCAGCTTCAGCAGATTCTACTCGTTGTATACCTTGTATAATATTGTGATGTCGTATGGTGTCATAACATGTTATGTGATGTCACAGTGATAAGCTGCAGTAGTGTACTGGATATGTACATCTTACATAATACTGTGATGTCTTGTGGTGTCATAGGGTTTTTATATGATGTCATAGTGATCAGCTGCGGTACGACGTTCTCATTATAAACTTTGACATAATATGTCATGGGGTTTCATGGAAAATTTGTGATTTCATAGTGACGCGTTTCAGCAGATTCTACTCATTATTTACCCTACATAAAACTAATTTAGTGTCATGATATGTCTTGTGATGTCATAGTGACCAGCTGCAGCAGCTTGTGGTCTTGATATGTCTTGCATAATATTGTGATGTCATGAGGTGTCATAAGATGTTATGTGACATCACTGTGATAAGCTGAAGTAGTGTACTTAATATATACATCTTACATAATACTGTGATGTCATGAGGTGTCATAAGATGTTATGTGACGTCACTGTGATAAGCTGAAGTAGTGTACTTAAAATATACATCTTACATTATACTGTGATGTCATCAGGTGTCATAAAATGTTATGTGATGTCACCGTGATAAGCTGAAGTAGTGTACTTAATATATACATCTTACATAATACTGTGATGTCATGAGGTGTCAAGGGTTTTATGTTACGTGATAGTGACCAGCTGTTCTCTTTATATAAAATTTACAGGAGCTGGTCGCTATGACATCACGTAAACATCCAATGACACCACATAACATCATAATGGTATGCAATGTGTCTATAATGAGCACTATCACTGACAGTAGGCAGAGATATTGAACATAGTTCAGTATTGAAACACACAGGGTAGAAATGTATTAACAGGTTTATGCCACTTTTAGGGCGTAAAAAAGTTGCTATATTTGTGCTAAAATTTGTGACTTTATCCGGCAGGGGGTTGGGCCACCATTGAACCGCCAGATTTATTATAACAGGCGTAGATTTCGATTGCTCTCGCTAGATCAGTCTAAGATGCGCCAAATTTATTATGAGCCGTGTGCATCTTACTCCAGGGCACATGGGTTTTAGACTGATGTATGAAACGCTACTCCTGATTTAACTCCCACATAATGTGTTAGTAACTAGCAGACATGTAATTATACAATGATTACGTCTTGTTAACATAGGACTGTACAATTCCTTTAAAGATGAATATGAGGTGTTCAATGGTGCTATAATTTGCACCAATTTCTTTCGTAATTCATAATAAATCTGGCGGTCCGACGGTGGATCCATCCCCTCCCGGTTAATAGTTCTAAACATTGGGACTTAAAAGTTAATAACACAACGGTGTTATTGGTGTGCGCATCTTTGGGATTACAGCATCCTGGGTTTTCCAAGGAAACCACAAAAGTGGGGACAAGGAGAGATAAGATATAAGTAAGTGCACACAATTCCTTTGTCCCATTTTGCCCATTCGGTATGTCAGAGTCTTACACTTCAGTAAATAGGATTAAAAGGGGATGTCCCATCATGAAACCTTTTTATACTGCAGCCAGGAGTCCGCTGATCTCCGTGGGTCGTACTGCAGAAATCCCCAATGATCAGCTGCCAACTCTGGGGGAAACTCCAGACAGCCATGTAAATGTAGTATTACATGCCGGGTCATTCATATGAATATGATCACCCCTTTAATGCCTCAAAACGATTATATTGTCTTCTGTCGGACATCTTTAGGGATGCTGGTATTATCAATGTAGAATGTTGATCCGTCCTATTGCCAGTAGGGGGCAGGAAGAAATGGTTCCACTCCATAGAACTTGATGGTCTTTTTTTCAACCTACATAGGACAGATTCACATCGTGAAATTCTCCCGATGCGTATATCTATTATATGACCATAGAATATAATTAGCCAAACCTATGCCCATAGAACGTTCTTTTGGCATACGTTAGGCCATATATAATCCATAATTGTTCTGTAGATTGTATTTGATAACATATTGGTTAATACCGGTGCCCTATTTTGAATTTTTTTTGTGAACCCGTGTGTGTATATTTGTTTTCTTGCAGTTTTGATAGGAAGGGAGATGTCCATTATCTGGTTAAGTGGAAGGACCTGCCCTATGACCAGTGCACGTGGGAAATTGACGACATTGACATTCCAGATTATGAAGCTCTCAAACAATCGTTCTGGGATCACAGGTATCCATCAAATGCAAGACATTGTGAAGATTTGTAGCTAGGATGTCTTTTACGCGGGTCAAAGATTCATTTTGTATCCCTAGCCCTGTAATTAAATATACTGGCCAAATGGCTTATTGGTGCCTCCCTCCAGCACTTGGCGCACATGCCGTGCCAGCACCTGGTGCACATGCCCTGTCAGCACCCCCTCAGCGCTCCTCTTGTGTTCTGATTTGTTGCCTCTGGTTGCACAGTGATGCAATGAAAGCAAATAATCTCTTGCATAAATATAAACTGTTGATTTGTATCCCTATTTTACAGCAATTTACAATTATTAAGGTTTTCAGGGGAACTCCGCAATATTTCGACTCTTTCCCCCCCAAAAAAAAAAGATCCCCTAAGAAGCCAAAAATAAGGACCGAAAAATGAAGCTCTGCTCTTCCCCAACTAAGCAATTAAAAGGAACTAAATGTGGGCATGTGATACTCCACACAGCCGCCAGAGTCTTTAAAAAATTACCCTACCCTAAAAACAGTAGCACAATTACCATAAAGTGAAGTCACACATGATCCAGCTAAGATCGATCACATCGAAGTTCATAACTTACATGTGATCGCTCGTAGGTAGATCCTCTGTGTCAGTCACCCAGGACCCGCACTCAGCCAAGCCGTCAGTGAACTGATGGAATCGGCTGAGAGAGAACAGAATACAAAGAAGCTATATTGTAAAAAGTAAAAAATAAAATGTAATCAAAGTTAATTAGAAAAGTGGTTAAAAACACAAATCACATTGATTTAATGTTTTTTTTTATTTTTATTACATGGTGTACATAGACTTTAAGGAGGGTCGTGGAGGCCATAGGGCACCCACCCCCTATATTTTGGTCCTGTTGCTGCTGTCAAAATTGTAACTGTCCACTAAAACTTGTTTAAAACGCGTTTTGCACAACTTGCAGGACAACTTCGCCAAATACTTTATCCTAAGTATTACTGACAAATACCTATTGAGAATTTGAAATTTTAGTGCTGTCGACACCCATTGTCTTAAAGTGAATCTCCACTTTTTATCATTATGTTCTTTTTAGGTATAAAATTGTATACAGATTTAAAAGGTAATATGCTGGGTGCCTTCCACCACCACTAGGGGGAGCTTACAGCAAACTGTGTTTATTATTGAGTTCCATGTATATACAGTATACAGTAAGCACCCCCTAGTGGTGGCTGCAGGAAGTTAGAATGCAGATGATTTGAACTCTGTATCAGAAAAAAAACAGCCCTGACCACTATAAAGATATATTAAAAAATTAATCAGCGCAGAAATATCTTTTAAGGGAAGACATTAATTTTAAGGAAATCTCATTGGGTGTCTGTGGCTGTTGTCCATTCAGGCAAGACTTCTCTTACATATAGTGAGCAATAAACTATTTATGGGGTGTATATAGCCCCCTCAATGATGGACACACGTCTAGTCCTTACTAATAACCTTTTCATACGGTATGATCTGTTTCAGAGAGTTAATGTTGGGAGAAGAATCCAAAACTCCTATCCGATTTAAGAAAAGCAGGAAATCAAAGGAAGAAGGAAGACCTCCCTTGACACCGATAGTTGATGTAAGTACATGAGACCACCCATTAAACACGGTCTCTGCCCTCTGCCAGCGTCTCACAAGTCTCGTGTTCCTCTCTTGCAGCCTACGGTTAAATTTGATAAGCAGCCATGGTACATCAACGCGACCGGTGGTACATTACACCCCTATCAACTGGAAGGATTGAACTGGCTTAGGTTCTCTTGGGCACAGGGCACGGACACCATCCTTGCAGACGAGATGGGTCTTGGGAAGACTGTCCAAACGATTGTGTTCCTCTACTCCTTATACAAAGAGGTACGCTTTCTTTCAAGGGCATGGAAAATATGTTGGGCAACTCAAGAACCTACGTGTCCTTTAGTAACTTTCTTCCGATTCTGTTCAACCACGTGAACACTTCATGTTGGATAGAACCTCGGTTCTCAACCTGTGGCACCTATACCCTAGGGGGTACATGCCATATAATAGAGCAACATGAAGACAATAAGAAGATGACAGAAGATAGATTTTGAACTGGGTAGGGAAAAAACAAAGTCTTGTATCTAGAACACCTTGTCATCATTCATACAATGGAATTGACCCAGCAGCAGGAGACGAGTGGTCTGACTTTGTGTGTGACAGTGACTTGTCAAATGCTATAGTACACTCTGACATACTCCCTTACAAGTTTTTAGGGGTTGTACAGAATTAGAAAAACATGGCTACTCTTTCAAAATCATCGCCAGACCTGTCATCCGGTTGTGTGTTGTATTGCAGCTCAGCCCTTCACTCTTATGAAGTTCAGGTACAATTCTTGACACAACCGGTGGACAGGTGTCGCTGTTTCTGCAGTGCATGTCCAACTTATACTCTCCAGACGTATTTGCTGTATTTGACGTCTATGGACCAGTTGCCTCCATACATCTGGATGGTAGACGCCAACTACTCTTGTAAAACAAGGACGTCTGCAAAAACGTACACAGCGCAGTATGTGTTTATGTTAATAAAGGGAGTCAATGGCAGACCTATACAACTACATGGCATATAGTTGTATACATCCCGGCCTTAGTTTGGTCATAATCGCCGAACTTGCACTGTGATCACAGTGTGCACGGTGCCCAAGGCTACCTATTTTTCTTTGGGCTGCGGTTCGTCAAGCAGAAATGCCCAATGTTTTTGCATTCGGCCTCATATCCCCTATGTACATCACTGATCGAGAGAAGTGTGCCGCTAAATCCATGTACAGCCATATAAATGGAATTATTGCAGCATGTGGTATCAGCAAAACTGGTGCATAATTATTTTAGACCCTGTCGGACAGTTTCCGCGTCTTTAGCTGATTGATGGTGGTCCTTTGCTGAATACACTACTGAGAAGCATGCAGCATTACAGGCAGGACAAACAATGGCGTATTTGCTTTAATGAAACCCTCTCATTAAGTCGCTGCACTCTGTCAGACAAACACGGATTGTTTGATCAGTCCCAGTGTGACCAGCCTGGTGCTAACAGATGTCTGATTTATTTATTTTTTCTCTTTTTTTAATTCAAATTACAAAGGAAAATATCATTATGGCAGATGGTGTTTTCTAAAAACATTGACTGGGGGATAAAGTTACTTTGGGGACAGTACATGGTATGAATATTGCAAAAAAGCTGAATTACGCAGACAGTAGACCAATTAGAGCATGCACAAAAATGATATGGCTTCGATTCAGAAGGACCTATCCCCTTCACAGAGTGATGGCCATGTCACTCCATTCTTGCAAGTCTTGTGTATATGTGAATGTGCTTAGTCCTGCAAGCACAGCTTATGGTCATGGCCCCAGCTCACAGTCTTCAGCTTGCTCCTGGTTTCCTTGTAGATTGGTGGACGTCCTACAAAGTATTTATGATGGAAAAAGTTACAAGCTTACATTGAAGACCCTAGTTGACTTTTACCCCTTTAAAGAGACTCTCCAGGGGTCATTCGGACTGTCTTGACAAAGGACACCATGGAATCCAGCAGTGGGTGCCGCACCTGCTGGCGGTCCCCACTGCCAGTTTTCTCACCTCCTCTGCCGGCGTCCTGTGGCTTCTGCTGCCCGTGGCCACACTCCTCCTCATTGCTCTGTGCGAGTGTTCCATAGGGCAGGTGCGCTCTCCCTGGTGGTTTCTTAAAGGGCCAGCGTGCATTCACTATGCTCCCCAACCATTCTCTGATTCTCTGTGCAGCTTCTCTGGTCACCTGGGGCCTGAGATACTTTGGTGCTGTACCCTGCAAAGGTTCCTGTCCGCATATCGCTACCCACTTCCAGTCTGTTTCCCGTTGCCAGTCTATATCCCACTATCTGCTACCTGTCTGTATTCTGCTACCTGATATGAGCCTGAGGCCTACTGCTTGTTGGCAACCTGTGTCCTGTTGCGAGCCTGTAGACCTGTTACCTATTACAAACTGTGACTTCAGATCTATACCGTCTGCCCCAGAATCATCTGCCTGTACCCACAGTGTACTGCAGCGTTGTTGCTTGGTCCACTGGGCCAGTTGCTACTCACACCGAGATCACCTCAAGGGGTTGTGAGCAGGTAATCTCCCCGCAGCAAATTCCAGATCCCTATACAGGAGTTAAAGAGTACCTGGGAGGCTACTTGGACATCGCCCTTCAAGGTGGCCTCAAATCAAACCGGTTGTTTAGCACAGTGGGTTCACAACCCGCTGGTCATTACACACCACTTTTGAGGAGATGTGCTCTTCTTGATATACGTATTTCAAACTTGAACTTTAGGGGTTTTTATGGCAAGAGTTCAAGTCCCACACAGTAGGAAATAAAAGTTTTCTGCTTTTCAGTAAAATATAGTCTAATAAAGGTAGAGCCGGCCATAGAAATAGACATGAGATGGGCCAAGCAGTCCTTAGGACAACAGCTGCAGGCTTCGACTTGGCTTGGCCAACCCTCTATGTTATAGAAGAGGAAGATCAGCGTTTGCCAGACACCTCATATCCGGTGGAAGTCTAGGGGCGTAAAGGACTTAATCCAATTTAATCCAACTGGTCGGATACTTTTTTCCTTCAACAATAAATGTTGGGAGATTATTTTAGTCTGTATTTTCAGCTGTATTTTCGTGGAATTTGGCAGGTCTATGGACAGATTTAGTCTTTGATTTACTGACATTATCAGGTACTTCAATCTTCAACATTTGGCATATCTACATTTGGTTATTGTAAAGCAGCTAGACATTTATATATAGGGTAGGATCATCACAAAATAGTTGTAGTTTATAGTTCATAGGGGGGCCTTATTGGAAGTGAGATACAGTAGTTTGTGGTGAACTGACTGACTACATGATGGTTCTCTGCTACCTTGACCTTGGGCCATTTGGCTGATGTTACTAATTAGATCTCTTTACATGGATTCATGCTTGTATACAGGGGTAGACTGACCATTTGGGCAGTGCCTGAGGGCTTATGACCATTGGGGTGCCCACAACTCCTTAAATGGGTATTCCAACAGTAGCCATATAGAGCATATTCCTGTCATTCCTAAATGCCTGATAGGCATGGATGGGGGTCCCACCATTGGGACCCTAAACCATTGGAGAAAGGCATCCTGCATTTCCCATTTTGCTTTTGAAACCAGTCACCAAAGGTAAGAGTTGGGGTGAGCTGGTCGTCCATGTCTGTGGAATTATCCATTGTAGTGCAAATTGTTAACACAACCCAAGTATTGTATGGCGGAAATGGTTGGTAAGGGAGCCCATGACCTTTGATTCCCAGGGTCCCAGACTACTCTGAGTTCAGTCCTATGGGTACAGACTTACCTGCCTATAAGATTGCTGGTACACAAGCGCTATTCTCTATGGTATGGTGTGATCGTAAAGAAACTCTGTAATTTGCTACAGACTCTAGTGTCTATTATGTATAATAATATGCTAATATGCTATTTACTGATTCTTGTATCAACAGGGCCATTCTAAAGGTCCGTACCTGGTCAGTGCTCCATTGTCTACAATCATCAACTGGGAACGTGAATTTGAGATGTGGGCGCCAGAGTTTTACGTTGTGACTTACACTGGGGATAAAGACAGCCGAGCAGTTATCCGAGAGAATGAATTTTCTTTTGAGGACAATGCCATCAGGAGTGGGAAGAAAGTGTTTAGAATGAAAGTAAGAGCATAGCCCTGATACTCCGAAAATACGCTCACTCCTATACCCTGAGGCTGATTCTATGTCTTTATGTTGCTCAGATCACTGTATAAAATAACTTCCTTTTAAAGAGTTTTTTGACAAGTAATGTTTTACATTTTATACAAATGTGATTAGTGGGCACTAGCCATTGGGACCCCACTGCTCCTGAGAATGAGGGGATCCCACGCTCCATTCTTCTGAAGAGGTGGCATATTCTCACCATGAAGTGACGTTTCCGAGTGTAAGGACTTAAAGGGTTTTCTAAATCTTATTGACGTTAATGGACCGCTCCGCTAGAATGGGTGACAGGATGGTTGATGATCTCATGGACACTTCGGTAACGTTTGTGTGTGACTTACAGCACATCACATCGAGATCACGCTTGCTGTCATTAAGTCCTACACAAACGTTACCGAAGTGTCGGGATTGTGAATAGACATCATGTCCTGGCTGGAGGTCTATTCATTCTCAAGACACTTAATTAAAGTTAATGTGGTTGTATGTGACAGCACAGCATGATCTCGCAAGATCACGCTGTGCAGTGAAAGAAGCTGGGTTGGAATGAAGAGAAGTGTATGACGTTGATTGGTCACTGATTGGTCAGCATCATACACTTCTCTTTAAAACGCCCGCTTGGTCAAAAGGTAAAAACACGCCCAGTTGTCTATTAAGAAAGTCATTAGCATAAATCTAAAATAGGTCATAACTTGGTCAAAATTGATAGTTTTTCTAAATAAAAACCACTGCTGTTCTCTACATTACAGCGCCGATCACATTATGTAGGAGATAGGGCACTTATAATGTGGTGACAGAACCTCTTTAACTACAGATTTTCTACTCTACCAAATAATGATCCCAATAATGATGATACTATTAACTTTAAGCTATAAAGAAAAAAAACCTTTACTGTATTAACAACATGATCGCAAATATTTCATTTTTATCTAGAAAGAGGCGCAAATAAAATTCCATGTGCTCCTCACGTCATATGAGCTGATCACCATTGACCACGCCATTCTGGGCTCCATTGAATGGGCATGTCTAGTGGTGGATGAAGCTCACCGACTGAAAAACAACCAATCAAAAGTAAGTTATTGTTTAAGCTCTTTGTTCAGGGATCAAATATTACTATTACTTATATTAAACCCTAAAAAAGATGTTATTGTTCTAGAAAGAATGTATGTGTGATGTCGTACATGGTCTGTAATCTATTTATTGGCCAGAAGTTAAATAACAATAAATTAAGGGATTAAAAAAAAAATTTTAAAAAAAAAAAGGATGTGGTCATTTGCCCTCATTTGAAATGTTTTTCCATCTCTCTGTCATCCTTGTTCTAGAAAATGGCCACGGATGACAAGGGGGGGGGGGATGGCGTGACAAAAGAGCAAATTGTTTTTTTTAAATCTTTATTATGGACAGTAACGATTGGCTACGAATGAAATCAAACATGCTGTACAAGCCCCTTGTTTTGTTGTCACCTGTGCACATTTTCTTCTGTAAAACAGGCAGGGATGACAAAGGGTTGGAGCACTGAAAATGTATATGAAATTCTAGTACTAATGTTTTTTTTTCTCGACTGCCACCACATAACTTTCTTTTCCAAGTTCTTTAGGGTATTAAATAGCTACAAGATTGACTACAAACTGCTGCTAACTGGAACCCCGCTACAGAATAACCTAGAGGAGCTCTTCCACCTTCTCAACTTCCTCACTCCTGAAAGATTCAAGTAAGTGTTGTTGTTTTTTTTTGTGTTTTTTTTTTTATTGGCCATTATGCGTTTGACGCTATACATAGTGGTATAGGCAGGGCCCATTTCCTACTAGCAAAAGTAGGGACCATTCTCCCTTGTATTTTTGTTGACCCTTTGCCAATCCCCCGGACCACTTCTTTTCCTCGTTTTGCATCCTCTTGTTTCCCGTCCGCAGTATTAATACATTCGATTAGGAAAGTTCTCTCCATTGGGTATTACAGGCCAATCCTTAAAGGTTTGTCCCAACTGTTACCAAAATAAAGCTGCTGGTCTGCTTCCCTCGGTTCACATCACTGGAGGAGGCCAGATGCGGACGTCTCAGGGGAAATGTAGTATTACATGGCGTCCATTCAAATGAATACATGAAATATATGGTTGCAGAAAGTCCTCCAGAGAGGGAGTCACCTTTCCAAGTGGTGCTCTGCTGTGTCATAGCAGGAGGGTCTCGAGCAAGAAACCCCCATCTATTCATGTTCTTTTTTTACTTATGTCCTGTCGACTATATAGTGCTAAGATATTCTGTAGCGCTGCACAGTGGTTGTCACCACTCACACCAGTCCCTATCCCCAGTAGGGCTCACAATCTAATTTCCATATCTCAAACATACTAGCGCCAATTTCATAGGAAGATAATTAACCCTATCAGTATGTTTTTTGGGTGCGGTACAGTGTGAACATACAAATTCCATGCAGATGTTTTCCTTGGTTGGATTTGAATCCAGGACCCCAGCGCTGCAGGGCGACCGTGCGATCCACTATGGGAATGGGGTTGTCAAAATGAGACCTCTTTAATTCTGTAGCTTATTGTATTTCTTGTTGCACTTCTGTAATGTTCTGCTGATAATGGACCTTTTTTGATGTTTGTTTCTCCAATTTATTTATTTTTTTAAAATTGTTCAATAAAAAGTAAATTTAAATGAAAAGCGAATGGGTTTTACAAACGATTATTGTTACATGACCTTCATTGTTTTTATTTTTATTAATAATTTATATGATTAAAAAAGTAAAAATAACATCACACATTTATATAAACCGCCCCCCCCCCCCCCAGAAGGAGAGGACCTTCGATGTTCTTTTCAAAATAAACTAAGGGATCTTTTACATGGGCCAATTATCGGGCAAACGAGCATTCACAGAACGCTCATTCCCGATCATTGCCCAATGTAAACAGTGCAACGATCAGCCGAAAATATTATCGTTGTCGGCAGCACATCTCCGTGTGTAAACAGGGAGACGCGCTGCCGACATGATAGAAATGTATAAGGCTGATCGATCGTAGTAAGGAGCGCTCGTCCCCATACTAGCTCCTTGTGAAGGGAGCAAACGAGCGCCGATCAACGAGCTGTCTTGTTGATCGACACTCATTTACATGGTACACGTCGGGCCTTGTAAGAGGACTGTGAGTTCTGGACTGTATACATTTGGGGTAATTGGGGCCCATATAAGATGTTTATTTTATTTTAATTACATAATTTACATAGAAAGTGCCCAGAATTTGGTGTTCCCCAAAATACAAGGTCAACAAATCTGCAGCTTGAACAGATGCTGGTTGTATTGACCTGACTGCGGTCCCAAACATCTCCCCACGGCTACGGCCTGTGAGTTTTGGCCTCCGTCTGCACTTCTTTCTTCCTTTTGTTTCATGGCTGGCTGCTGTCATACCGACTCCGGTCTTGTCAACATCATTAAGATCAGTTGTTTCCGACAGTGGAAAAATCTAAATCGTGAATAATTCATAGGTAGGAGGGTTTGTATGCGTGAGAGCGATGAGTCACAGGACATGCATATGGATTACAGCCTTCCTGCCAGTGCGCGGTTTTGCATAAATCATTTGCATGAAATTTTTGGATGCCTTAAAAATGTAAAAAGCGTTTCACGCTGAGAGATTCACAAATAAGATTCCAGCAATTTATGTAAATGGGAGGAAGTTCCGTAACGGTTATGCACAAAACAAATAAAGCAATAGAAAATAAATGTACATGTTTTATCTATTTCATATCTCTGTCTAATATCTATCTATCTATCTATCTATCTATCTATATCTATCTATCTATCTATCTATCTATCTATCTATCTATCTATCTATCTATCTATCTATCTATCTATCTATCTATCTATCTCATATCTATATCTATCTATCTATCTATCTATCTATCTATCTATCTATCTATCTATCTATCTCATATCTATCTATCATCTATCTATCTATCTATCTCATATCTATCTATCATCTATCTATCTATCTATCTCATATCTATCTATCTATCTATCTATCTATCTATCTATCTATCTATCTATCTATCTATCTATCTATCTATCTATCTCATGATCTATCAAAACACACCGGAGGGCACCGCACATGTATTGCCACATACCCTGAAAAACTTCAATGGTCAAGATAAAAAACACACACCGGGGTATGTATATGGCAAAAAAGGTCTATAGACACTGAATATATTACAAAAAATATATAAATCTATTGACAACAAATACATGCTAGAGATGGTCTTCTGGGGAATGCCACCCTGATAAGTGGCCCAACACAAGCAACCCCAGAAATAGACCTACCTAAAGACTCCTCAAATAACAAATATAATATTATGGACACGGATAGAAAGAATATTGCATCAAACCATTAAGTATACATATCCAGTGAAGTCATGGAGTGTCCAATAAGAGCAGAAAAGAGTTCTGGATCCGGATATATATTCAAAATGCGTAAGCGCAGCTGTTTCCATATCTCCCAAAGACTATATAATGTACAGTGCTTGCACGTCCTCTCTTCCCCGATTGTTTAAAACTTGGGACACAAGACCAAAACCAATTAATCTGCCCTTTGGAGAGTGGTGAGAACATGCAAACTCCTCGCCGGTTAGACCCAATCTCATGATCCCAACCATGTCCGCCAGTACTGCCAATCACCGTCTCACTGGCATTGCTCCAGAGACGTTCCTGTCTTCGGTGAGGTTGCCTCTATTCGTCTTTACTAACTTTTCATCCCTCAAAATGTTGTATTAGCGCCACTGAAACAGATCCAACTTTCTTTATGCAAACGCTTGACATGCTTTTTATGTGATGTTTCCCTTTCAGCAATCTGGATGGTTTCCTGGAAGAATTTGCTGACATCTCTAAGGAAGACCAAATTAAAAAACTTCATGACTTACTTGGGCCTCACATGCTGCGGAGGCTGAAAGCAGATGTCTTTAAGAACATGCCATCCAAAACAGAATTAATAGTACGAGTGGAGCTGAGCCAAATGCAGAAGTGAGTAAAATCCTGCAAGGGACCAGACTTCAATCACTTTTTCATTTCTTCTTGTCTTTTTTGTTTTATATTTTTGTTAGATGTTTATACAGTAAATATTTTTAAAAAAAAGTTTTATTTCTATTTTATTTTTAAAATACAAACTATCTATATTTAGGCCCTGTTCACATGGAGCTTTTTGCTGGCAGAATAAAACCTGCCTCAAAATTTCTTCTTTGAGGCAGATTTTGAACTACCTGCACGTGTTTTTCGGTGTTTTTTTCACCCACAGCCATTAAAGCTAATAGAAGGACCGTGGGCAAAAAACGCTCAGAAATGATCACTGTGGGTTTTTCTGCCTCCCATTGATTCAATAGGAGGTCTGAGTGGCGGAAAACACGGAAGAGAAAGGACATGTCGCCATTTTCCCACGAGCGGCGAAAAGCTGCCCGTGAAAAACAACACTTCTGCCTCCCATTGAAATCAATGGGTGGTGGTTTTGGCCATTTTACGGCGCTAATTCCGACGCAGTTTCCATGTCAAAATCAGCGCCAAAAAACTCTGTGTGAACTGATCCTAAAGAGTCAGTCTACTTTGGGAAAAAAAAGCAGATCAAAGTATGTCCTGCTGTTGGGACCAATGATCAGCTGTAAACTGTGGGTGAACCTGGCAGTAAATGTTCAATTCCACTGGAGCGCCACCAGAGGTGAAATAAAGCATTACATGGTGTCCGCTGAAATCATGGTGTTCGTGAAATACTTAGAGGTGCCGAGTCTTCCAGGAGAGAGAGCTGCTTGTAATCCTTATTCTGGCTGAGAGATGGGAGACATTAACAGGACCCCCCCCCCCCCCTCTATTAACTGAAAATGGGTCTTCTAAAGCAGACAACCCCTGTAATGAATGTGACAACCTCTCATTCATTTTCATTAAAGTTGTACAGTCTTATGTAGATAAATCTTAAAGGGAAGGTCCACCTTTGCAACTATGTTTTACTGCTCCAAAGCATCTAAAATAAAAAAATTAAGCTGCTTTGCAAATAGTCTTGATTTAAAATCTCCGACCGTTTTGTGCATACGGCTCCTATGCAGACTTTTTTGTCTCCATGGTTACAGACTACAAACAAACCTGTTGCAGTCTGATCCTGCAGTCATGTCTTTTTGCTAACTTGCCAAATGTGTACACAAGTTAGGGGACAGATGGAAGAGAGACAACACCTAACTGGTCTGCTTGCTGTCAATTGAAAAAACCAGTACAGATCTAGTATTACTCTTAGCTGAGGTTTTGCTACAATTGTATCCAGTCTAGGAAATCCTTTGTGAGTTAATCTTCATCAGCACATATGTCTCTCCTATGCTGATATTTTGGTACAATGTTTCAGTGTAGGGTAAAATGTATCAGTCTGGACTCAAGACTGTGTAGTTCACAGAGGATCATCTAGAGTAGAATACAATTGTAGCAAACCCCCAGCTGTGACAAGTATTAGGTCTGTACTGGATATAAGCAAGAATTTTTCCATCCACTGCAAGCAGAAATCTTGAATATGGTGAGGAATTACAACATATTATATTAGAAAGTGGCAAAAAAACAACCTTTTATTCGGAGAATCAGAACTGATAATTGTCAATCGGCCACTTATCGGGGAAACGAGCATTCACAGAACGCTCGTTCCCGATAATTGCCCTGTGTAAACAGCAATGATCAGCCGATGAACGAGAAAACGCTGGTTCATCGGCTGATTGTACGGTTTTAAATGCCGAAAATTTTCTCGTTGTCGGCAGCATATCTCCGTGTATAAACCGGGAGACCTGGTGCTGACATGATAGAACGAGCGTTCGTAGTAATGAGCGCTCGTCCCCATACTAGCTCCTTGTGAAAGGCGCAAATGACCCCCGATCAACGCACTGTCTCGTTGATCGGCGCTCATTTACACGGCCCATGCTAGACCGTGTAAGAGTACCTTTACTTAAAGTGATAATCCTCTTTGGACAATCCCTTTTTGTTAGAAGGGTACCACGACTATAAGCTTATCAGAGTGTTCTGCTGCTGGGACTCCCAGCAATCAGATGTAATCTGCATGGGAGTCTGGCTGCAAGTGTTTAGTTTCTCTGCAGCGCCCCTACAGGGGAAATTAAGCATTACATAATTCCAATTTAAATCAATGGGCTGTCTGTGTAATGCATAGACGTGCCAGATGCTCCAGAGTAAAAGAATCTTTAAAGGTGCACTCTGTTTGGCTTATAAATGAGAATCCTGAATGGGCATTTAAAAATGAAGACAACCCCTTTAATCCCTGACATTTCCCTATTTACATTTATATGTTTTTGCTTGTTATTTTTTTTCTTTGTGGCTTTGATCTAGGAAGTATTATAAGTTCATTTTAACCAGAAATTTTGAAGCCTTGAATTCCAAAGGAGGTGGGAACCAGGTCTCCTTGCTGAATATCATGATGGACTTGAAGAAGTGCTGCAACCACCCGTACCTCTTTCCTGTCGCTGCTGTGGTAAGATCGACATTGTCCGCCATGTTTTTAGTAGGACCCATGTCTTGAAGGTGCACTGGGGTTCTGCTTACACCACGGTTTAGCTTTTTTCTTCGCTACATGGGTTTTTTTTCCTATTTTTTTTATGTATACTTGTCAGTTTTACTCGGTATTTTCCAATTTTGTATGTAATGGAGATATTTCTCTTCCTATCCTGAGTGCATAACCTGCTATTTATCTTTTAAATCCCATAAGGAAGCATCCAAATGCCTATCATATGGCTCTGTTCACATCAGGGGGTTCGCCAGCAAAGCTCCCGGATACACGCTAAACATATCTATAGGGTGACATTAGCCTGACGAAAACCAAAATAATTTTGTAAAAATGATTCTGTAAATTGCAAAAAAAAAAGTTTGGAATAGAGTAGTAGACTAAGCAACAGGACTCAGTAATAAGATAGTATACCGCGTGGTGTATGTTTTTGAACATAGGAGCCTATGGGTGATGGATGCCACTGGATGACTTCTGTCATAAGCATCTGTTTAACGTATACGTCATGAGCTTTTCATGGTATATATGTTAAATTGATGCCATAATAGCCTATGGATACCGAATAGTGGCAATTTTTACCCATAAGATACTATGCCATCCGTTTAATATCATGACGTATAAGTTAAACGGATGCCATAGTAGTCTATAGGTAATAGTTGTCACTGTTAAACATCCGTCACAGCCTCCATTTAACGTATACGTCCGGAGCATTTCCTGCTGTCTACGCTAAACGTGTGGTCAAAAACGTAATGTGGATGGAGCCTACCCTGTGGTGACCTCAATGGGCGTGGATTATAAGGTGGTAATTCCAAATGCCATATGTATTATTAATTCTTATCATTCATATTGTATTCTCTTAAAGACACGTCTTGGTCTGGGGCCGTGGTGACTTCTTTATCATATTCCATTAACAGTGCGCTCAGCGCTGCGCCTGATGCCGTCACTGTTTGTCGTAGCTGGAATGGCTGGCTAATCTGTGATCGATGGGCCCCATAGTATAGGCTAATAATGCAGATGCATCCCTTGACGTCTCCAGACAGTGGAGCACAATATAAGTTGCACCAGTGCTGTAAAAATATCAGTAGCCACGGACTAGAAATGTCCCCGCAGAGCTCTGTCCTGTTATCTACTCGGTCCTACCTAAGACTTGCATGGTCCATGTGAATTAATGCCCTGTAAGTAGTCACACACACCATCCGTTACACATTTAGGCCTTGTTCACATGGTGCTGAATAAACAAAACAAGATGTAAACGTGTCTAAAACGCTAGCGTTTTTGTAAAGCGCTTTTTAAGATACAGGTCTTTTTGATGCGTTGTCGCGTTTTTGTATTCGTTTTGTGCGCGTTTTTGGTCTAATTTTCTTAGCACGTAATTAGGACTCCCGTTGACTATGGGAATTAGGCGCGTTTTACGTGCCAGGAATTGACCTGACGCTTCTTTTTTTTTTTTATTTACAACACATGCACATGTAAAAAAAAAAAAAATGCGTTGTATGCACTAAAATGCGCATTACCATTGATGTCAATGGGAAGCTTAAAACATGTGGTTTTGACGCGTTTTTTTGCGTGTAAAACGCGTAGAATACACACCGTGTGAACAAGGCCATATACATAATGCATTTCTTGAAATTTAGTCCCATGACGATTCAAGGCAAGATTTGCATTCAGACTTCTTCTAACGTGGCGGGTCTCTCTAAGGCTGCATGCACACATCCGTCGGCCATTGTACGGCCACTAATGATGGATGCGAGAAACCCGGACCGCACATGGGTGGCTTCCGTGTGAAATCCGTTGTTTCACGGACCAAATCAATGAAAAGGCCGAGACTGTTCCGCCCAAAACAGACAGGAGTAGGAGCTGTCCTATTTTTGACGTAACGGTCGCACGGTTCCGTTAAAACAACAAAAGTGTGCATGGCCCCAATGAAATGAATGTGTCAGGGTGCTATCAGTTAAAAAAACGGATAGCACCCTGAAAAGAAAAACTCAGACACTCTCCTTTAATATATGTATCTTCATTTAGGAGGCCCCAGTCTTGCCAAATGGATCTTACGATGGGAGTTCCTTAGTGAAATCCTCTGGAAAGTTGATGCTACTACAGAAGATGTTGAGAAAGTTAAAAGACGGAGGACACAGAGTTCTTATTTTTTCTCAGGTATATTCTTTTTTTTTTTTGCATTAGATCTTAATTGTAAACTAAATTGACTTTTTAAGTTATATACTTTTAGGCATTAGTCTTGAGAGGTGCCGACGTCTTGGAAGTAGTTTCCTATAAAGCGTACCTGTCCTCAGTCCATAGGCAGCTGCAGATGAATATTCGATGTAGTGCAGCCAGAAATTGTTTATCCTTCATTGTTTGGGTCTTTTTTTCCTCCCCTCTTCTGGTTTCTGTAAATTGAAATTTTCTCTCATTATACTTGTTGAGCGGGGGCGGGCCCTTCCTGGAGTGATGTCAGAGCTGTGCGGTGTACTTTGAGCCAATCGGATGTCTACCCCTCCCACTGCTCCTCCTCCTCTCTCCACTTCATTCTGGTTCACCGAAAGAAGCTGCATCCCCCACCTCCCCCTCCTCCCTGTCTGTATTTTACTGGTTTACACTATACAGACTTTTTAGTGACATCTGAACATTTGTAAAAGCGGAAATAGAGGCGAGGAAGATGTCACATTCCCCTAATAAGATATATAATACAGCTTAATATATTCACATGTACAACTGATTTATTCAAAAATATATATAGCCACGGGTACACTTTTAAATACATATACCAATAAAGTCACTAAATTCCAAGACAGATCAAATCAATAAACAAACGAGGTAACCAAGATAACGCAATCAACCCGAATGTGCAAATCGGTGTTCTCCAACCAGGGGCTCAGTTCTCGGGCCCCCTGTATTCGACTTCTCAGCTTTTGACAGCTGCAGATACTATTCTGTACTAGTGGCACCAGGGATATCTTGACATTACTAGAACTTGGCAACAGAGTCAAAACCATATCACTGGCAGTGAATATTGGGGTACGGCTCTGTTCACACTTGACTTTATACAGGTGCCATGATGGATCCATTACGATCCATTTTGAAATGGATCCTAAGGCCCTGTTCACACAGAGTTTTTTTGCTGGTAGAAAAATCTATTCCGTCTGGAATTTTGTGGCAGATTTTGACCTGCCTGCACGCCGTTTGTTGCGTTTTTCACTTCGTTTTTTGCCTGCTATGTAAAACGCTTTCTCTGCCTCCCATTGATGTCAATGGGAGGTCAGAGATGGAAATGCCCAAAGAAAGGGCATGTCGCTCCTTTTTCCCCGTGGGCGTTCTTTTTCCGCTCGCAGGGAAAAAACTCCTCCGCTTCCCGTTGAAATCAATGGGAGGCGATTTTGGCCAGTTTTTTGCTGTAGTTTCCGCTGCAAAAACCGTGGCAAAAAACTCTGTGTGAACAGGGCTTAAAGAGTCGCAAATAGATATGTTTCTGTTCATTGCACCCTAATCTGCCCATCAAAGTTCAGACCGTCAGAAAAGAAATAACGGAAGTATGAACAGCGCCTGACAGTCATATCTTTCATGGTCTTTTTACCTTTGACACCACCTGTCATATTTGAGAATGTCTCACGACCTACGAAGGGTTGGGGACCTCTGATGTAGGTGATATATTACTATTCTATTACTCTGTGCACACACATAACGATTTCTCTTACTTTTATAGATGACTAAAATGCTGGATTTACTTGAAGACTTTCTAGAGTACGAAGCCTATAAGTATGAGCGCATAGACGGAGGAATCACCGGAGGGTTGCGGCAGGAGGCAATTGACAGGTTCAATGGTAATACCTTCTTGCTCAAATCATGTAGTGCATGTTTGCCCCCTACTATTCTTTGTTCTAAAAGAGTAAATGGGTCACTCCCGGTTCACATGCCGTTACCTGAAGTGGGACACTTTATTAATATGTAAGCTAACACACCAATACTTGGGTAATGATTTTCCACATGAGGGATGTCACATCAGTAAGGTCTTTCTAGTTGGTAAACCCCTTTAAAGGGGTTGTCTGCATCTTACAATCTTTTTATTTTAAGGTTCCACCAAAAATAAGGTGATCACAAGTTGTTCTGCTTGTGGGACCCCTAGCGATCAGATGTAGTCTATGGGTGAACATGAAAGCAAGTGTTCAATTTCCCTGCAGTGCCACCGCAGGAGATATTAGGCATTACATGGTGTCCATTCAAATGAAGACGCAATCCATGTAATAAATAGACGAAGGTCCTCCAGTGAGTGAGATGCTTTTTGTAGACTTCTCTGTTCTGGCTAATTGAGGTTATAATGAGAGAACCCCCTCTATTAACTCATAATGCCCTAATAGAGTATTTGTAAATGGCCTCTCTAAAATGCACAATCCTTTTTATCTTGAGTAGAGGAACCTAGGCTTGAAAGATAGTTGTTCTCCTAATGCCGTTAATAGGCTCTATTACCAAATTCCTGTAAGGGCACTTTGTATAAATTGGCAAGAGGAGTGGAGGAAGGGCAGCAACAACCGCTTTGAGCAGATTTCTGGCTTTGCCTAGTCAGCCATTGGTCTGTCACAGAATAGATTTACGACGTCGACAATAACTGCTATAATACTGCCACCTATAGGCAAGAAAATAGAACTGAACGGAAGAAAGAATTTTCATTATTTGCTGGACTTGCCCTTTAATAATAAATAATGAAAGATGTTGGCTTCTAATCTCACAAAATCCTGTAGCAGCCCCAATAGTTCACACTAGGTCAGTGGTAAAGGATATCACAATGGCTACTGTTATTTTCATATAAAAATCAATATAAATAAGTTCAACACAATCCTAATGTTGTTTTTGGCTTTTATGTCATCTACTTCGATTTATACCTTGTATCAGGCTGTTCCCAGCAACATTTCCGCTGCTAAGACGTTTGATCCCAGCACTCGTTTGGCCTTCTGCATGTGGCTCTAGATGCTGGCAGCTCTAGAAACTATTGGACTAGCATAATAGTATGTGGTTATTGAATCAGTCATGTGAACTGCTCTATGTTCAGAATTTATAATGAGGCAGCTCTCTCTTCCCCTCTCCCAGGAGCAAATCCCAGCAATCAACTAAATTTAACAAAGCTTATTATCCGCATGTAACCAAAACCTTGTCTTTAAAGTTATGAAAACAGCCCTGGTCCTGCTCGCAATATCTTGCAAGTTTTATTTCACTAACTCTTTTCTTTTCTCCTTTAGCTCCAGGTGCTCAGCAGTTTTGTTTTCTATTGTCTACCCGAGCTGGAGGATTGGGGATAAATTTAGCTACCGCTGACACTGTCGTTATTTATGACTCAGACTGGAACCCACACAACGATATACAGGTCCATTAATGAATCATTTTTGAATGGATGACGATAATGGGGCAGATTTATTAATGTTTTTGCGCCATTGGCGCCATTTCACCTTTTCCAACATAAACAAATGTGCCTGAAACAATTGGACGGGACTTCACACCGAGCACAATGCCTTTATCAGAAATTTTCTGACAAGCCCCATCCTGGTGTTGTTTTATAGCCTACACCAGATTCATCTGGCGCACAACACACTGGGGGAGCGACTGGTGCAACAGTATTAATAAATCACCCCCGTTATGCCTCATGTTTGTTTAAGCCTGTATGACGGCACATGGTGTCCCGACAGTTCCGTATTACAGGACCATGGGCACTCCATGTGCCCACACATGGTGCCTCCATAATTCAACATATGTTGGAAAATGCCGCCTTTCTTTCCGTCTGAATCTCTAAGGATGCGTGGCGATACAGATGCGTCTGAATATGAGATTATGCTCCTTGGAAATTAGTGTAAATAAAAAATGATTAATAAGAAATCAGTCTGCAGCACTTTTGCTTCCGTGACAAAAAAACGGAAACCTAGCGAACGGAGGCAAACAGAATGCATCTGAAACACAAGAATTACCATTGAAATCAATGGTAATTGTAACGGAAGCGATGCTTTCCATTTTGGACTTTTATTCATTTCTTCCGCTAACGGAAGAGCGCTAAACGGACGGTGACGGTAGTGTGAACTTAATACATAAATACAATGGGAAACTCTGACTTTTGTATATAAGTATAGGCATCGGTAGTGAAAAATATGATGCAGGAGAAATTGACTGAAAACGCTCATTGAGAATCCTTATCTACAGGCTTTCAGCCGCGCTCACAGGATCGGGCAGAATAAGAAAGTCATGATCTATCGATTCGTCACCAGAGCGTCCGTAGAAGAAAGGATTACCCAGGTGGCAAAGAGAAAAATGATGCTGACCCATCTAGTAGTACGGCCGGGTCTGGGCTCTAAATCCGGCTCCATGAGTAAGCAGGAACTGGACGATATCTTGAAGTTTGGAACAGAGGAGCTTTTCAAAGATGATGTTGAAGGTAAAGAATTTACAATAAGTCCCTGGTATCATTTTATTGTCTCGCTATCAACATGTTTATTGATGTTATATTATTAAAAAAAAGACCCGTCTGCTCTCCTAAAATGTCTGTTTTTAGTAAGTGCTTCCCGTTAAATAACAATTCTGGAGCATCTTTTCTTAAAACTCTACAATGTGCTGTGCCTCTGTTATTCCTCCTGGAAAAGTATGAATACATTGTCAATAGGGGTGTATCCTTGCATTATCTGACACGGTCAGCGCTATTTTGATAAAGTCAGAGTTTCAAGGGACACGCCTCATTGACATGGGAAATGGTAACACCTAGTTGTCAATTTAATCCTTCATTATCAGGAGGAATAACAGAGGAACGGCACAACAGAGAGTTCTACGAAAAGATGCTCTAAAAATTGTATTCAATGGGGAATGCAAGTATTTACTAAAACAGACCTGTCAGGAGAGGTGACAGGTTCTCTTTAAATACTTAAGAGAAGTCAACGACACAGCGTGGAATATTTATCAAAATGACTGCAAGGAAAAAGTGCAGGGATTGTCCATAGCAACCAATCAGAATCTAGCTCTCATATTTCTGAAAGCATGTGGGAAATGAAAGCAGCAATTTGATTGGTTGTCGTGGACGACTTGCTCATAGCAACCAATCAGAATTTAGGCTTCATTTTAACTCTGATTTGTTACTATGTACCAGGTTTTCTCAGAAACATCTAAGTATAACTAAATATCACTGATGAAAACAAGTGCCGACCAAAATTCAGGATCTGCCCATAGCAACCAATCAGATCATTGTTTTCATTGTCTAACCTATGCTAAAAAAAATTCAAGCTGGATTCTGATTGGTTGCTATGGGGTTTTGTTCCCACTAAGTTTCGTACGTGTGGCTGCGTGGGTCACCTTAAAGAGGACCTGTCCGTGATCTCTCAGGTTGTGCTGGTCTGGTAATATTAATGATCTTATAGGGCCCAAGATAAGAATGAAGAGGATACTGGTATATCCCTCTCCTTCTACCCTATCTAAAGAGTAGGTGAATTCTGCACATGCTCAGTTGCACTAATGACACTGTGAAGTGGACTGGCATGCCAGTATATTTCTCTCCATCTGATTGGCTGCAGCTGTTCACATGACACATACTATTGGCCACGCCCATATACTCCAAATGTATCTGGTACTCTAAACACCGCTGTTTTCCAGGGGTCTGTTGACAATGAATAAAATCTGTAAGAAATATATACGTTTAATTACAACGTATATCACTATGTTGTGATCTTTTTGTCCACACCTTAAAATTGACACCTAAAAAACTGGCGACAGGTCCCCTTTAAATGTAATCTCACTTCTAGATTTCAATTGATCCTCGATGTCACGGCCTCTTGTACATTTCTCTTCCTTGTTTTTCACATGATGTGTATCGTATGTTTTCTTCAAATGTGTTGAATAATTTATCATAAAATAAAATTATGTATTCATTAAAGAGGCTCTGTCACCAGATTCTCAAACCCCTATCTCCTATTGCATGTGATCGGCGCTGCAATGTAGAGAACAGTAACGTTTTTTGGTTTTTTTTAAACGTTTATTTTTGGCCAAGTTATGAGCTATTTTATATATATGCAAATGAGCTTTGAAATGGACAACTGGGCGTTTTTTTTTCGTTATGTCCAACTGGGCGTGTATTGTGTTTTTAACTGAGTGTGTTTATGTGTATGACGCTGACCAATCAGTTTACCAATCAGTTTACAGTGCTTGGGAATAAGTGACTGGGGCAGAAGAGGATGGAGGCACAGCCTCCATATAGTGGATCGAGCGGGTTCCCCAGCAGCATTTAAAAAAAACAGGATCCTGCCCTGTCCACAGAGTTTAAGGCAGCACAGAGTATTTCAGGAGCCGCGTTCTGCTCCCGTAGGTAAACGGGGTAGCAGCACTGCGAAGACCGCACGGAGAATTCACCGGCGGTCAGGATAGAACGTAGCAGTTTGATGATGGGAACACACCCAGCTGCTAAGTGAGACACAGCAGGGCGCGCTTCCAACACAACCGTGCTGTTAGCTATACAGCTGACGGCTGTCAGCCGTGCAGTAGGATCTTGTGCGGGGTGGTGACTTGCCAATCATGTGAAGGTGTGTTTGAGGACAGGAGTGGAGGAGAGGTAACAGACTGAGAGCTACGTAATGGTAAGAGCAGAGTTCACAGCAGCACAGAATATTTCAGGAGAGGAGCGTGCAGATGTTGAGGAGTGTATGACGCTGACTGGTCACTGATTGGTCAGCGTCATACACATAAACATGCCCAGTTAAAAACACAAAACACGCCCAGTTGGACATAACGAAAAAAACACGCCCAGTTGTCCATTTCAAACCTCATTTGCATAAATATAAAATAGCTCATAACTTGGCCAAAAATGAAAGTTTTTGAAAAAAAAAACAACTTTACTGTTATCTACATTGCAGCGCCGATCACATGCAATAGGAGATAGGGGTTTGAGAATCTGGTGACAGAGCCTCTTTAAGTAGTTTAGATAAGGGGTTGTCACGGATTAGAAAAACATGGCTGCTTTATTCCAGAAACAGCGCCACACCTGTCCATGGTATTGCATCTCAACTCCATTGACGTGAATGAGGTTGACCTGCTATACAATACACAACCTGTGGGCAGGTGTGGCGCTGTTTTTGGAAAAAACAGTCATGTCTTTTTCTAATCTTGTACAAACAACAATTAGACACATGGACATAGGGGAATCTTGTATAATTAGACAACTCCACTGATTTTGGCGCCTATCTTCTCGTTACCTTTAAAGCTAAGGCCTTATTTAGGCCATATTTTAGCGACTGCGTTATGGCCGCAAGACCCAGGCCCTTCGCAGTACAAGTGAACTACCTTAGATCACCAGGGATACGATTCACTTGAGCCGCGTGGAGTCCGTGTCCTATGGCCGTAAGGCAGACGCTAAAATACAGCCGTATTACAGATGTCTGAATAAGGCCTTACCGGTGTTTACAGAATCTATTGACTTATTGTTTGCCTCCTTCTTTATTGATTTTTTTTTTTGTGTCTTCCCTCCTTTTTTACTGCAGACCATCACTGTGGCAACTTAACAGTATGCAAGAAAACTGGTGAGCGGCTCTGTGGTTGGATGGCTAAGATGCTACCAGAGCAGTGGCTAGTCTGTAGTGTCACCTTGCCCTTTAAATGCCGGCAAATATATTGCTTAAATAAAAAGACTAAATTTCACATAGAGGCAAATCACGGTGAAAAAACACAATTCATGCGCTGACATAATCAGGCCCTCCAATGTACTAAGCACAGTCTGCAATATGCAAAGACTGAGAGATAATAGAAGGAGCAGGCTTTACAGCAGCACAAAGTATTTCAGGAGATGTGTGTGCTCACTCATTTGATTATGTTACAATGGACGCTGCTGCATGTGACAGGGACAGAATCATTATGTGAAAAGGGGAATACAAAGTAGGAGATTATAGTAGGTGTTCATTGTTGATGGGAAAATAGCGCTGCAATTGCCGGGGATGCTGAAGGAGGCTTCTAATGTAGCAGTGTGAACATAGCCTAAGAACGGTTCCTTCTCTTGCGGACGTGGCCCATCCATGTATTATACGGACAGCGATTAGTTTCAATGGCTGCCACATGATGTCTGGCCAGATAAGGCTGATCATCGGGGGATAGAGCAACTGGATCCCTAGTGATCAGGTGATCGCCGGGCAGGCGGCTATTTTATAAGCAGTTGTTTTTGTGAGACGGCCAAATTATTGGTTATCACTTTTTGAAATTTAGAATCGGACAAAGCTCAGAAATGGGTGCCTGGTGGAAGAAACCAATGCTCTGGGAAATATGTCTGGTTTCCAGCAAATGTATACTCTGCCCCCTTCACAACAGCTATAGACCCCCAATGTTATCCATAATCATTAAAGCAGAACACACTACACACTTTAAAGTAGTATAAAATACACCTAGTGATAACCATTAATGGGGCTCACAAAAACAACTCCTTTAAAAAATAGCAGCCAGCATGGCGATCACCTGTTCACGTGGCGGAATCTTCAGGGGCGGAATCCGCCGCAAATTGTGCTGCAATATTTCGCCACCCATTCATTTCAATGAAAGACGGACGCTTCGTTTTCCCACTAGCTGATTTTTTTCAGCAAGCGGACAAAAGAAGCGTCCTGCCCGATCTTCGGGCGGATTCCGCCCAATCCTCCCTTTTGAAGTGAATGGGAGTAGGAATCTTCCTGCCAACGGCAAGAATAATTTTGCGGCGGGCGTCCGCCGTGTGAACATAGCCTTAAAACAAACCATGCATGTCACACTTGGAAGTAATAATAATGAATAAAAAAAACCCTATCCAAAAATAAGCGCAGCAAATGATTGCTCAACGGGATCAAAATGAGAGAAACATATATTCAAATACAGATAGCTGGCCCGAAGAGCTAACATCTCTGACATCGAAGAGCCGATCCGTAAAGGGGTTGTCCACTTTGGACTATCCCCTTGCATTGAGCAGGTCCCCCAGTGATGGAAATGACCAGTAGTCGCCAGCAACAAGTGCTCGGACTATCTGCAGCGACATTAGGTGACTCCCTCCCTTCCCTTTAAAACCTCCATGTCATATGGAAAGGGTTTGTCCCTTTAAATAGGTTGCCCAGTTGAAAACCCATGTTCGAATACCCCATTTCTGAATTAAAACGGTTGTCCAGGATTAGTAGTAACATAGCTGCTTTCATTCAAAAACAGCGCCACACCTGTTCACAGGTTGTGTGTGGTATTGCAACTCAGCCTCATTCACGTCAATAGATCTGAGCTGCAATACCAGACATGGACAGGTGTGGCGCTGTTTTTAAAAGCATGCAGTCATGTTGTTCTAATTCTGGACAACTTTAAATAGAGGGGGGTTCCCCCACTTTGGATTCTCATCTATGATTTAGAGAGGAGAGTGGATACAAAGAGCATCTCTCCCTCTGGAGGACCTTAGAAATGTAATGCTTTATTTTCCCTGTGGGGGCGCTGCAGGGTAACTGAACAACTAAAGGGGTTTTCCAAGTTATTTAAGTAGTTGGCCACGGTAGGAGGGATGCAAAAAAAAAAAAAAAAAAGAGCCATTGCTCAACTCACAGATCCCCGTCGTTCCAGCGCCGCCGCTCCATTCCTTCCCGCCTATGTGTTTCGACATAGCTGCATCGATGACGTGCCCGTTTACTCACGTGATCGTGTGTATACGGGCTAGGCAACCACTTAAACTCATTAGGGTGCTGGCTGGTAAGCTCAGAGCTCGCAGAGATTGTTGTAAAGAGTCTACGACCCCTCATTGGGTAAATACAATAGGATACTCCGGTTTTACTGAAGCTTTATTAGCACACACACAAGGAATACAATAACTAGCGGTCATACGCCCTATGTGAATTTTAAATGTGTTGCTATTTTCCTCAGCCGCAAATGCAACGCAAGCTGTGTTAGTGCCATGTCTCTGTTCTGTAATCTCGGTGGCTGTGTAGGACGCTCACTCATCCGCACCACGGGTGTGTCGCTCATTACGTTTGGATGCGGCTGTTTATATCATGCTATTTTGTGTATATATATTCGTGCTATGCTACTATAATTAAAGGGGATGTCCACATTAGATGTGATTTTTTTTATCTAACCAGTAAAAACTTGCTTTAGATTCAATACTATTAGCAAAAAGTTACATATGATATTATGCAGGTCTTTCTTACTCGCTGACAACTATTCCTGTCGGGCTGTTGTCAATTTGCCAGACCTTTTTTAGGGAATGATCACTGACTGACTATCTCAGCTGGCTGTTATCTGAGATTGTCAAATGAAATAGAAAGTAGAGTAGCGTGATGTCACTCTTAAAGGGCAACTCCAGTTAGATATGAACATTCTGCCAGCTGTAGCGCACCAGGGTGGGGGTTGTAGTATTGTAACTGGTCTGGATAAGGGGCTGGAAAATGGGCTTGAAAAGTTGCAACCACTATTTTTGTCACTCTGACCCTCTTGGCAGCTCATACAGAATGGAAAGTTCAGTAGGGGGCGACAGTGAGCACAAAACAAAACTTCTCCCAGGAAATCTGTGCCCCATCCTGAGGCATGATGGGATATTTTCTTGACCATTAATGGTTAGATAGACTATCACCGGATTTGCTCTTTAAGTTGTCATTATAGGTGGACATCCCCTTATCTGTGTCTTGCATAGTATGTGTTTGGCTTTCACAAAACTTGCCGTATTTACTGGAATTCTGAACCAAAACTAACTGGAGTTAACAGTCCTTTGAATTCCAGTTCTTGATGACTACAACTCTCATTATCATTTCCTATTTACAGTCTGACTATTCCAGTCCTTTGCTTTGGAAGGTAGGTTATCTGCATGGCAGGGATTATTGGTGACCCCTCTGTAATGAACTTTGCAGGAGACAATAAAGACGTTGAGGACAGTAGTGTCATCCATTACGATGATCCTGCCATCTCGAATCTTCTGGATAGAAACCGAGACGCCACCGAGGACACGGAAATCCAGAACATGAATGAATATCTGAGTTCTTTCAAAGTGGCTCAGTATGTTGTGCGAGAAGACGACGGAGTGGTAACACTTGTTTACTTTAATAGTAATAGAACGATCTCATTGTATAATGTCCAGTTCAGGAGTCTCCGTACATGGAGCAGAGGGAGGTAAAGGCTTAGGTGGGCAATGCCATCCGGCTGATTGGTAGAAGAGACACATTTTTCTATGTTAAAGGACTATTCCCATCTCAGATTGTCTGATAGATACGGGTCCCACCTATCTCCCAAATGGGGTTCCGTTGACCCTGTCTCGTTAGGGGAGTCGCCCTCTGGCCGTCACAGCTGGATGGAGAAACAGTGGAGAGGTGGACAGGAATTCCGGAAACAGCCAAGCTTGGTTTTCTCAGAACTCCCATAGCTTGGCTGTTTCCGTAACTCCCGTTCACTTCTGTGAAAGGTACGGAAACCGTGTAGCACAGCGAGCTCGGCTGTTTTCAGAATTCCTACCCACTGATCCCCCCCTCCTTGTGTGTAGCAGCCAGTGGCCACCTCACTAGGGAGAAAAGGGACGGGGGACCCCCCCCCCCCGTTTGGGAGATAAAGGTCGTACCCGCACATATCAGAGATATATATATGGCATAACTACAGGATATGCCATTGTGTGTCTGCCGCCTACATTTACAATGCACCACATATTATGGTTTCAAGAGGACATAGAGCTGACTATATATATATATATATATATATATATACACACACACACACACAGATGCCTGCTATCAGGATGATAGTGAGCTAATCATGAGCTTGCCTTAAAGGGGTTGACTCACTAAAAATATTGGTGGCATATCGCTAGGATTTGCCACCAATTGCCGGGTTTCCAACTCACTGCTGTTACTCCCACTGGTTGCTGCTTTTGGCTTCAATAAAGGTTTCCATTCAATGATGGCAAGTAAAGATTTTGAAATCTGTGAAAAATTAATGCACAGAGTACAATAGGAATTTGCATAACGAAACCTCTTTAAGGGCATTACACCTAAAAATCTATCTCCCTGCATTGCCGAGCTGTTAGAAATTCGATACAGAAATTTTAGATTTCTGAGAGAGCTGATTGACAAGCAATAATGTCACCAATACATCTCCAGTTGGGTTGTCACCCTTATTGATCCGTGGCCCCCGATGCTCTTCATAACTCGCTAGGTGACAACCCTCATTTGAGCTTCAGTCCCATGTCATTATGTGATGCCTCATTGTGTAATTCTATTCAGGAGGAGGTTGAACGGGAAATTATAAAACAAGAAGAGAACGTAGATCCGGATTATTGGGAGAAGCTCCTTCGTCATCATTATGAACAGCAGCAGGAAGATCTGGCAAGGAATCTTGGAAAAGGAAAAAGGATCCGCAAGCAAGTCAACTACAACGATGCGTCACAGGAGGACCAAGGTGATCATGACTACGACTACATAACGGAGATAGTCCTAGAACATCCGAGACATAGGGAGATGAAACACTGGTTACGATATTTTCTTCTCTAGTCACACCCAAATCATCTGCTGGTTTCAGGACCTCACACCTCTCTGCAAATCGTTGCTGGTACAGAGTCTTTACTGAACACCACCTGATGTCATGCATTGTGAGAGATGTAGTGTTTACGTAGGGACCGGCACTATACAGCAGTCCCAAAAAAATGACATATCTCAAAATGCACAAAGCAAAGTAGTCATATACATAGTCATGGGTGTGCAGCTTATACAGACAATACTGCTGCTATGGGGCCATGGAGAAGAAAGACCCAAGTCTGGTTAGATCTATGCCCATTGGTAAAGAATAACAAGCTAGAGGGTCATTCTGCTCTTCTCTTGTACAAGGGTGAGATGCAAAGACCCGTAGGGACCTTTATGCCTTGGATGAAGGGTGATGTGGAGGTGTGAACCAGCACAAGAAGTATGGGGCCCCGTTTAGATTTTTGCTCTGGGGCTCTGTAGTGTATGTGCACCTCTGTAGACAGGGCCTAGGAGCTTATCTTATCTCCATGACATCTAATCATGGGGACACAAGGTCCCCTGCTGATACCTTCATCCCCTCCAAACCTAAAATCCAGTATACGGCCCCAGCCGCGTCATTCCCTCCCTGGTCGCCAAGTCTAGAGTCATTGTCAGCCACACTAATCGAAATCTGGAATCCTCATTGTCCATAAAGCTGTCTATGAGATCTCTCACAATCACTGCCCCTGGACGACTTTATTAATTTCTTAGAATTTTCTAAAACATTTTTCACTATTTTTGCTATTTAGAATGGCAAGATGAACTTTCTGACAATCAATCAGAATATTCCATTGGTTCAGAGGATGAAGATGAAGACTTTGAAGAGAAGCCTGAAGGTCAGAGTGAGTTAAACTTTTTTCCTAAGATGGATATGGATCACCTAGAGGACCGTAAACGCAGTAAACAGGCGAAAGTGCCATTCTTAGATGGTAACCTATAGCGGTCAGTCTTACTTTGTTTTGTGATCTATTTCTAGTTTTATGTCCTTTTTTTGTGGTTCCAAGTTTGGTGGTCTTGGAAAAGAGACTGATGAAGTGTATAAATTGTTCCATAGGTGGAAGGAGACAATCTCGCAGACAATTGAAAAGCGACAGAGACAAACCCCTTCCTCCGCTTCTTGCAAGGGTTGGAGGGAACATTGAGGTATAGCAGGGATTTGTGTTGTACATAATAAACTTTTTATTGACAAGAATCTTGAATCTTAAGTGACAGGACAACTGCAGTATTAGGTTCCCATTGTTTTATTGGGTTAAACAGTATCTGACAAAGTGAATATTTTCCTTTAAGCACCATTTAAACTATAAAATACATTCCTGAACTTTATCAATGCATTACTGATCCTGAGTTGCAGCCTGTATTATACTCCAGAGCTGCACTCACTATTCTGCTGGTGGAGTCACTGTGTACATACATTACATTACTTATCCTGTACTGATCCCGAGTTACATCCTGTATTATACTCCAGAGCTGCACTCACTATTCTGCTGGTGGAGTCACTGTGTACATTCATTACACTACTTATCCTCTACTGATCCTGAGTTACAGCCTGTATTATACTCCAGAGCTGCACTCACTATTCTGCCAGTGGAGTCCCTGTACATACATACATTATTCATAGCCTGTATTATACTCCAAAGCTCCATTTACCGTTCTTCAGGCTTCTGAGCTGAAATCTCTCAGCAGACTTTCTCTGGTGATTTGCATTCTGGAAAGTGTAATCTTTACACCAAGTACTGTAACGGTACTAAGAAGAAACTTCCCTATTGCATTATTGGAGCTTAGCTAAGCTGCTAGAGGTGTGTCTAATGACAAGCTGGCCGACTGTTTCTAATCATGACCTGCAGAATTGTGAATGCAGCTCTGGAGTATAATTCAAACTGTTACTAATGATCAGTGTATTCACAAAGCTACTCTGCTTTCCATGTAAATTATATCTGTACAGAACATTGTGTCACAGCTGGAGATGCCGGTTAATGTTTATAAATTCAGTCACCTAAATCTTTGACCTTCAATGATGACAATTAAAGTTTCTTTTTTTCTTTTTGATTTGTTAGGTTCTTGGGTTCAATGCTCGACAACGTAAGGCCTTCTTGAATGCTATCATGAGATGGGGAATGCCCCCACAGGATGCCTTTAATTCACACTGGCTTGTCCGGGACCTTCGAGGGAAAAGTGAGAAAGAATTTAGGTACAGAGATTTCACTTTATTTTCTTTCTATAGTCTAAAGATGAATTTTGTTAAGAAACTAGATCAAGTCAGACCTGTCAGTAAATACTATCCATGCAATTCAAATTTAGACCACAATTCGTTCCAGCAAAATTCATTTTATTTTTTGCATTCACAATTCTTTAGGCCTCTGAGCTGAAATCTCCCAGCATTCCCTGCCAGACCTTTACTTCTGACATTACTTTTGATTAGTGCCCACCCTCTCCAAAATTAGTCATGATGGGTCTATCAAATGTATAAAAAAAAAAAACACAGATGCATACCGATGTCGCGGTGTACTGCCAGTTGCACTATCTTTGTAAATTAAAGCAAAATACCCAAAAGGAACATTTGCACAAGTTCACTCGCAGATTTGTTGCAGACATTTCCACTACCGTCCCATTCAGAAATCCATGCAGATTCTGCAGACACAACCCTATTTAGTTGTATAGAACATACTTTCAGTCGCAGACATTTCTGCAACAAATCTGCCGCGTGTAAATTTACCATAAATGTAAATCTAATCTAATGGGCGCTACTTGCATTGCATGCTGATCAACACTAGAGGGCACCATTGTACCTCCTTAGACGGAACCAGTGATCGTTACTCATTCTCTTCTATATTATATCAGATCTGTTCTCTTTAAAACTCAAGACGCTTTAGGTGACTGTTAAAGAACTAATTAACCTCAAACGTATTAATTTTTATGTGAACTATGCAAAATACTTTGGGACACATTAAGGAGAGCATGGTCTATAGAGATTCTGCTAAGTTACGGGTCAGTATTTTGGGTCAGTGCCATTAACATTGAAGGACATTGCGTTTCCAGCTCTAGAGATGCCTCCCGCACCATATATTTTTTGGTCATTACTTGGATTATAGTAGAGGTGAAGGTTGTAGCAAGTGGGCCACTATCTCACTGCTTAGGCTGCATTCACATCTGTGTTGTGGCTTTCATTCTAGCGTATCCGTCAGAGGACCATAAGAACGGAAGTTAACGTTTCCGTAAAAAAAAAACATTGATTTCAATCGGTTTTATTTGTGCATCAGTTGTGCTCAGTCAGGCTTCGTTTCGTCAGGTTTGCGTTTTTTTGACAGAAGAAATACGGTAGTAGTTTCCGTCAAAAATTACGGAAATTTGATAGAAAGAAGCTTTCTGTTTTTGTTTTTTTTAACATTGAAGTCAATGGATGACGGATACAAACTGATACGCCATCCGTTTTGAATCAGTTATTCATTACGTTTAACGGATCCGTTTTTGTTTTTTCTGCACATGCGCAGACTAAGTGCCTGTTCACATCAGCGTTGTGTTTCTGTTGAGGGGTTCCGTCTGGGCTTCCCGTCGGGGGAACCCCTCAACGGAAAGGCAAACGGAAACCATAGCTTCCGTTTGCATCACCATTGATGTCAATGGTGACGAAAACTTTGCTAATGGTTTCCGTTTGTTACCGTTGTGAAAGGGTTCGTTTTTTTTTAGTGGAATCAATAGCGCAGTCGACTGCGTAATTGATTCCGTCAAAAAAACGTAATCTTTATGGAACGGTGACAAGCGGAAACCGTTAGCAAAGTATCCGTCACCATTGAGATCAATGGTGATGCAAACGGAAGCCATGGTTTCCGTTTGCCTTTCCGTTGAGGGGTTCCCCCTGATGGGAAGCTCCGACGGAACCCCTCAACGGAAACACAACGCTGATGTGAACACAGCCTTACAATGAAAGCAAGAAAGATGCAAAGATAAAAAGAGATCCGTTATAACGGATGACAAACTGACACAAACTGAAAGAAAAGAGTCATGTTTTTTTACGGATCCGGCAAGGTAAACTGATCCGTCAAAAACAAACATATTTTAACGGATCCGCTAAAACGCATGCCACAACGCAGACGTGAGCGAAACCCTTATTTGCGTGGTTGACTAAATAGGATATAGGGTTCTTTAATGATGTACTCCGATAAGTAAGCAGTACACTTGTTTATAGGTACGTTCATTTTAAAAGATACTGGTGGTCCTACAGAAGAGAACCTCATTTGGCATGAATCTCTGCTTCGCTAATAGGTGGTGCCAATCATAAAACCTTTTTGCCCGCCAACTGTAACTTCAACATACCCTATACAATTGTCTGGAATACATATTTACAATCAATCCCTTGTGCAGGGCATACGTCTCTTTATTTATGAGACATCTCTGTGAACCTGGGGCGGACGGGGCAGAAACCTTCGCCGATGGTGTTCCTAGAGAAGGACTCTCTCGACAACACGTCCTCACCAGAATTGGAGTCATGTCACTGGTTCGAAAGAAGGTGGGTGAGTAAATGTTTGCACTAGAAATCCAGGTATGTTGAATGACAGGGGTGTAAACATCATACTGTATATGCCTGGTTTTATCTAGGTGTAGTCTATACAGTCTCCTCTTCCTGGCACTGTGCCATCTCCCGATTCTTATGTTATGTTCGAACTGGTTACAGTAGCAGTACTCAATGTCAAGCAGCAGCTGCAAAAGTAAGTACAATTTTAGAGTGTATAAAAAGAGAAAAAAATCTAATTTATATATAATGTTACCCCTCTATAAATCCCTGGTAAGGCCACATCTTGAATATGAATTCAGTTTTTGGCTCCACATTTGTAAAAAGGATATAAGAGAACTGGAGCGGGTTCAAAAGCGAGCGACTAGATTATTAAATGTGATAAGAGGTGTCTCTTACAATGAAAGGCTAGAGAAATTGGGCTTGATCATCTTGGAAAAAAGATGTCTTAGAGGTGATCTTATTAACGTGTATAAGTAAACGTGTGGTCAATACAAAGAACTAGCACATGATCTGTTACTTCCAAGGACTCCACATAGGACATGGGGCCATTCATTGCATGTGGAAGAAAGATGTTTCAGACATCAATAAAAGAAAGGGTTCTTTACAGTTAAAGGGATTTTCCCATGAGGGACATTTATGACATATCCACAGAATATGTAATAAATGTCAGATAGATTTGGGTCCCAACTCTGGGACCTGCACCTATCTCTAGAATGGGGCCCCCTAAACCCTGTTCTACCTCTCTGTGCTCGATAGCTTGTGAGTGAAGTGTATATGTCGTCTGGAAGGATCAGACTATATATTGAGTCAGAAGATCAAGTTGGACGGTCCACGACTTTGTCTACCCAGAGGTGCTTATTGCTGTGATCTTCGCAGAACGAGTTTTTCCAAATTTTTTGAAATTCGAGCTAATTGAGCTCCCTTACGAAGCCAGTGGCAATAGAGCGGGATAAGCGCTCTTGCCACTGTAAAAAGGTGCGTCCAAAGAACCCCAGGTTTGCTCTGGTCTGAGAGCCGTGTCAAATTGGGGAAGATCAGACGTGGGTCAATTGTAAAAGAGGTCTGGGTAATGGTGTATGGGGCAATTTTCTCACATTCCCACCATATGTGGAGGTTTGTACCTATGGCTTTGTTACATCAGCATAATGGAGAGGTTTTATTCAGACCCAGAGGAGTCATGTACCATCTGGTAGTCAACTTATATGCGGATTATCTATCTGAGATTTGGATAAGTCATAAATGTCCCTAATGGGAAAACCCCTTTTAAGGTTTTTAACTAATCTAGCAATGAATGACATGTAATTGATTAAGAAAGGTTGAACTCGATGGACCGGTGTCTTTTATTCAACCTATGTAACTTTGGGGTTATATATCAGTAATCTAAACCTATGTCAAATTTTTGGAGCAGTTTTATGAGGTTGTGTGGTAATTCTTATTTGCTATTATATGATGTCACTTCTAGGAATTTGATTGATTGATGGTGTTTCCGCATCTTTGGTAAATTAGATTGTCAATTTGAATGCTGCAGGGGCTTCATACAAATATTTGCTTAAAGAGGAAAGAAACTTTTTGAAATACCCTATTAGTGAATTTTGAGTTAATAGAGGGGGGTCTCTCATTCAGGACCTTCATAACTAGCTGGAGCAGAGAGTGGCTACGAAGAGGTTCTTGATCTGAATTACATCGACAACCCATTGATTTCAGTGAGCAAAATGTAATGCTGTGTTTCTCCTGTGGTGGCGCTGCCAGGTTGCCCTACAGATTGTAACTGATTTGATGTGTGTCCCGACAGCGGGACTGCCTTATTTTTTGGGGGACCGTTCTACCGTTCAGTTTATAGAACTGCAATATATTAACAATAACTGGAGCCTTGAATTAAGGATTATGTGTGACAAATATTCTACATTAACATCATTATACATTTTTTTTTTTTTTTTTTAAATTTCAAAAATCTTCGTCAAACTGGATTAACCAATGCATCCTAATGGTGGGCAGATTGTGACTGAATCCACAGGTTGATGAAACTGGCATCAGGCAGAGTGCCAGTCTGTATTTATTACCTTGGCAGATACTGATTGTCTTCTGCAGTGAGCCAGTCTAGCTCTACAAAGCCATCTATTTATGTAGTGCAAAACTGATATTCACGGCAGTCCTTGTGATCTCTTGTTTCAAACTTTCACAATGCCGGCTGAAGTCGTATTTACATTGGTCATTATTATGTCACTTTCTAAAACATAGGCCACCCCTATGACTTGTTCTAAATTATCTGTATGGTTGGTGCTAAGCAGTATGGGATTTTTATTTTCTGTAGATTACTTTTACCACTGGACGAATTTAACCCGTTGTTTGTTCTCAGGTGCAGGAGTTTGAACAAGTCAATGGCAAGTACAGTACACCGGATATGATTCCTGAGGGTGCGGAGATCAAAAAATGCTTTGATGTTGTTTCATCGGATCCCACCACACCAGTTCCAGCAAGTCCAGCCCCCCTACCTCCAGGAACAGCCCCCGTGCCAGGTACTTAATAGAGTGGGTCCTCATTGAGGGTCTTGGCCAAACTGGAGAGCGGTTACAAATAGCACCTCTTGCTCTGGAGAACCTGTCCTGTCCTGTCCTGTATTACACAGACAGCCCATTAATATGCATGAGCACGATGTAATGCTTAATTTCGCCTGTGGTGGCGCTGCAAGGAATTTCAACACTTACTGCAGGTTTCCCCACATATAACAGCTGATCGCTGAGGGTCCAAGCAAGAGGATACTTTGTGATCTGATTATTGTCATTATTCTAACAAGTATTGATTGTCCAAAGTGGAGTAACCCTTTAAAAAATACATCCTCATGCCGGCTGCATTCGCATTATATAGACTATTCTATCTTCATTCATGAATCCTAATACATTGCCTGGTGTAGCTTCATTCAGATTACATTGCCTGTTTTCGCTTAATTTACCCTACGTTACCAACGCCTTTTGGTGCGACATTCGCACGTTTATCCGGCTATGGTCCGGGTCCATTACACATTTCCCATAACATTTGGTTTTCCTGTATTTTACAATTATATGTAATGGCCTGAAACATCAATTAAGTGGTAATTCTGTTATTATTTTGTAGAAAAAGTAGAAACCCAGAGTACGTTATGCGAGGAGATGGATGCAGTGGAGCAGAAGACCAAACCTTTGGAAGTTCAGGTTAAATTATGGTCCTTTTAATTCTCCACCAACCCAAGTTCCCCGTCTGATGCTTAATTCTATGTACATTATGTTATATAGGACTAAATCTATTTTAAAAAAAACGAAAAAAAGAAGTATCGATTTAAAGCCATTTGTCCGTATCCCCGGGGATGTAGAAATAAGATTTTGTTTGTAGTTGTCTCATAATGGGAATGATCCGTTTACAGTCGGCAGCCGCTTCTGGTTAATGATTTGATGGGGTATCACTATATAAATAAATTACATTTTCCAATTAAATTGGATTAGCTAGATGTATGAATTCCCAGCCAGATATTGCAAGATTTTCTCTTGCGGTTTTAGAGCATGTTGTCGTTTTTCACATTGCAGTATACACAAGGTGCAGAGTTTTTGGGCTGTTTTTTTCCCCCCATTTATTTCAGTGGAGAAAATATAAAGCGTTTGGACAAACATACAGATTCTACTAAACTTCTTTGGTGAGAAAAGGGTGCACCTAAGAATCACCCCTATGGAAAACTGTCCCAAATCCTGCACATGAAAAAAAAAATCCCCAAATCAGTATTAAAAAAAATAAAATTTTATTTTGAAATTTGACCAATTGGACAGAAAGCTGGCACCAATCAGATGCATGATGGCCAGTGAAAAAGGTGGCATTGTGCTTTTAAAGTCTGACTAAAGCCAATTTTACTCGTAGCCTTCAACCATAACGGAGAAAGAAGATGTTGAGGAGAAATCGGAATGTCAAGAGTCCAAAGAAAAGCAAAAAAAGGAATCTGGAGAAGAGGAGGAGGATGAGAAAGAGATGATGAACCAGAGTCCCAAAGGTATGAAGGATTGTGTTCTCCATCACATCCTACTATGTTAAAGGGGTTAACGCATGAAGAATCCTTGTCCTATTGGGGCATTTGAATGTCCCCCACTCAGGAACCACCCCCCTCTATATCCATAGGGACACTGTCTGGATCCATGTCACCCTTCACATCTATGTCCACATCTTAATTACCCCTAACAAGCCTAACTAGTATGTGGACATTGATGCGGAAGAAGTCTCCTATAGCTGTGTTTCTCAATGCACCCACTACTCGAATACATGTAATCCAAGTATAACATCAAGGACCATACACAGTTTAAAGTACAGCAAGAGAACAGTTTGAGTAACCCCTAGAGACATGATGTGTGTATACCCACCACAGGTTGAGAACCAAAGTCCTAGATGGACCACCAAAAGCTTATTGGAACCCACACCCATAAATTGTTTGACATGCGCCATGTGATGGTGTGAGTATCGAACGGTAGCGTACGACAACGCATGTTGGTACTGAATAAAAATGGTGGTGCCATGCAAGATCATAAAATAAACTGTCATACTCCGCCGAAAAGGATGACCCCCTACAAGATGCCCACCCAAAATATCTCATCCCTAAAAAAACGTTTTAAGAGACAACTATCTTTATTTCCTCCCAAAAAAAAGTAGATTGAAAACACTTGAACAAATATATGCAACTATTACACAATCCGTAATATCCCATTATAAAGATGTCCCTCTTAACGGGTTAAAGATCAGAAATAATAAATGCACCCTCTCGGTGCCCTCCAAAAAAGTTTCAAAAAAGTGGTTAAACCCCTAAGCAAGACAAATAATCTGGGTCCTTACACACAATAATTCTCATTGCAAAATATTATACAAGAATTGAACGAATTATATATCATTATTGCATTTTACAGATGAAGTCCCTCAAGAAGAAAAGACCTCCGACAAGATGGGACTGAACAATGTGCCAAGCAAAGTAGAAGACAAGGAACCAAAATCAGGTAGTGCTAATGTTACAGATATACTTCTAAGACCCCGAATAATAGCACTGACCTTGAAGACAAATCCCCTTTCCCTCTAATGCAGCTTTTCAAATAGTCTTAAACATTTCTTACAGATTTGTGTGTACAGCCCCTATGCAGACCTGTTTGTCTCCATGGCTACAGACTACAAACAAACCCTGTGTAGTCTGATCCTGCAGTCATGGGTTACTCCCTGTCATCTACCCACTCTGCTACTGTCTGTAGTTTATCAAGAATTGGCGGCAGAGGGAGTGGAATAAGGGTATGTTCACACGCAGAGTCAAAAACGTCTCAAATTACGGAGCTGTTTTCAAGGGAAAACAGCCCCTGATTTACAGACGTTTTTTGAGCAACTCACGTATTTCGCTGCGTTTTTGCAGCGTTTTTTACGGACGTTTTTGGAGCTGTTTTCATTAGAGTCTATGAGAAAACGGCTCCAAAAACATCCCAAGAAGTGTCCTGCACTTCTTTTGACAAGACGTCATTTTACGTGCTGTATTTTGACAGCGATGCGTAAAATGACAGCTCGTCTGCACAGAACATCGTAAGACCCATTGCAAGCAATGGGCAGATGTTTGCCGACGTATTGGAGCCGTCTTTTCAGGCGTAATTCGAGGCGTAAAACGCCTCCATTACATCTGAAAAGAGGTCCGTGTGCACATACCCTAACATATAACAGCAGGATCAGACTACACTGGGTTTATTTGTAGTCTGTAACCATGGAGACACATAGGTGGGAGATTTTTTAGCCAATTTTGCTTATCATCGTGTCTTTTTGTAGAGGAGGAGAACAAACTGGACGAAAAGGAGGAAATTGTGAATCAGCAAAATGGAAACAATTGTATAAAACAGGAAGAAGAGGAAGGAAAACGAGACGATAGTGGAAAATTTAAATTTATGTTTAATATTGCTGATGGTGGTTTTACAGGTATTATCTCTTCATAATTTCCCATTTTTACATGAGGCTATTATCCTGTTATATAGACAACATTATAATACCTGCATTCTGTCTTGAAGGTTATCTGCCATGTACTTCATTACTATTTCGTACCGATTTTGGAAGATACAGATGATGTCACCCTGCTGCACAATGTGCAAAAATCACAACATCTGCACTAGGTGCTAGGACCCGAGTAACCAGATACAAAACTGTTGCTAGGGACATTCTGCCTGACAACCCGAGGATGTCCATAGCAACTAGTCTTTCTCCGATGACTCCCCTAACCTGATCATATATTTTTTTTATTTTATTTTTTTCCCTTCCTCTGGATCAACACTGCAGGATAATTGATTCAATTTGATAGACTTGTATCTTTTTTAATCTTAGTATTCATTTTCCAGTGCTTCTATGCAACCCGTGGACAATTGAGTATTTATTATCTCATATTTGGTGTGAGTAATAATAATGTGTTTTTTTTTTGTGTGGTTTATTTTAGAGCTTCACACATTATGGCAAAATGAAGAAAGAGCCGCCGTCTCTTCTGGCAAAATCTACGACATATGGCACAGGCGACATGATTACTGGTTACTGGCCGGAATTGTGACGTATCCTTATTCATAACCCCCCATCATTTCATTTTGTTTAAAAAACTTAAAGACTTGATTTATAGAAGTCTCCATTTTTTATTTGGATTTCTACGCACAACTAAGTAAAAAAATTGCGTATGAACTTGGACAAAACATACAAAAACACACATTACATGAAAACATAACACAATTGTGATGACCCGGTCTCTGGGCCAGGCCCCATTACATTAAAACATACGTCCTGGTGTTGTATCATAAGAGGGTCCCGACGGCAAAAAGCCTCCCCCGGATAGACACCATCTGTGGGCCTTTCATCCATCCAGCGGAGCCAAGAGGGGTCAAACCATTGCTGCTCCGAGATTTTTTATTTTTTTTCTCTAGAAATATCTTCAATGACTTTTATGATCGAGCAGCGCTGACTTTACAACGCTCAAAGACGTGACCTCTTCTTTTGGTGAGGGTGCAGCCTCAGATCTTCTGAAATGTCTCAATGCATTATGGTCCTTTTAAAGTGCCACTGTCGTGAAAAAATGGCACTTTAAACATTGACATGGATAAGATGATCATGAAGGTTAAAAGGAGTCTGTGTAGTCAGGACAAACCCTTATAACTAAAGGCATCTAACAGACGCCCTGAGAAAAACAAATCAATGGGTGCTCCCGTACCCATTGAGCAACCCCTCCTAAACCTTGCTTGGGGCAAAGAAAGAAGTGGCCCTTTTATGCAAAATTCAAAAGTGCTGATTGGCTAAGCAGGACCACATGACACTTCAATATTTAAGGGGTTGTGTATGCAGTCGGTCAGTCAGCATAGTAGGATACTCTATTTGCGTTGAGGGCACTCTTTCATTCATCACCTTGAACCAGCTCTAAGTTAAAGAGGACTTGTCCGCACTCCTGACATGTCTGTTGTAGTAAATATTCCAACATTGTTATTTTAGAACTCTGCTTTGTGCCGTTCCTCTGTCATTCCTCCTGGAAATGAAAGAATAAATCAACAACTGGGTGTTACCCTTCACAGTGTCAATAGGGTGTGTCCCTACACACTGACAATATCCAATCAGTGCTGACAGTGTAAGGGGGGATTCACACGAACGTGTATTGTGTCCGTGCGGGCCGCGTGGTTTTCACGCGCCACGCACAGACCAATACAAGTCTATGGGGCAGTACAGACAGTCAGTGCTTTTTGCGCAGCGTTTGTCCGCTGCGCAAAAAGCGCGACATGTTCAATATCTCCGCGTATTTCGCGCATCACGCACCCATTGAAGTCAATGGGTGCGTGAAAACCACGCAGGTCGCACAGAAGCACTTCCGTGCGAACCGACTGAAACAGCGCACCAGCTGTCAAAAGGATGAATGTAAACAGAAAAGCACCACGTGCTTTTCTGTTTACAAACATCCAAATGGAGTGTCTTTGAGATGAGCGAACCCGGACAACCGAACCGAACTTCACCGGGTTCGGCCGAGCTAGTTTTGGCCGAACCCGGCAAACAAAATTCCGGTACGCGACGTCAGGAGATAGTCACTGTCCAGGGTGCTGAAAGAGTTAAACTGGTTCAGCACCCTGGACACTGACTTCCGATCCCAATATACATGAACGTGTAAAAAAAAAAAAGAAGTTCTGACTTACCGATAACTCCCGGCTTCTTCCTCCAGTCTGACCTCCCGGGATGACAATTCAGTCCAAGTGACAGCTCCAACCAATCACAGGCCAAGCACAGACTGCAGCGGTCACATGGACTGCCGCGTCATCCAGGGAGGTGGGGCCAGATGTCAAGAGAGGTGCGTCACCAAGGACGCGTCACCAAGGCAACGGCCGGGAGGGAAGTTCTCGGTAAGTACGAACTTTTTCTTTTAACAGGTTTCTCGATATTGTGATCGGCATTCACTGTCGAGGGTGCTGAAAGAGTTACTGCCGATCAGTTAACTCTTTCAGCACCCTGGACAGTGACTGACGTCGACTAGACTCATCTCTATGATGGCGGCTGCGCGAAAATCACGCAGCCGTGCATCAAACACGGATGACACACGGAGCTGTCAAGTGTTTTTTGCGCGCGCAAAACGACGCATTTTTTGCGCGCGCAAAAACGCAACGTTCGTCTGAATCAGCCCTAAGACTGTGTAGGGACACACCCTATTGACAATGTGAAGGGTAACATTTGTTAATTTATTCCTACATTTCCAGGAGTAACAACAGTGTTCCTCTGTTGTTGTTCCTGGAAATGTATGAATAAATTAACAACAGGGTGTTACCCTTCCTATTTTCAATACGGTGTGTCCCTACACAGTGCAGACTTCTAAGAAAAGATGCTCCAGAAATGTTATTTCATGGGGAAGTCCAGTATTTACTAAAACAGACATGTCGTGAGAGGGGACCGGTCCTCTTTAAAGTGCTCTGCCCCAGTGTTAGATTTCCTTAAGGAAGCACCCAGAAAACCCGCTGTACAGACCTCTGAACTGGGCAAACCATACACCATTTCAGTCTTGTCCTGTCGGAGACCTCTTTCCAATCCAGCACCCCCAATCTCTGGTTCAAGGGTGCTATACAGTCGCCATTATGGGGGGCCTTTTGACTTAACCCTTTATGGGTACCTTATTAACCCCTTAATACCGAAGGTAATGACCGGGCAATTATTTAAGTTTTTCCATCGTCGCATTCAAAGATCTATAACTTTTTTATTTTTCAGTCGACATAGTTGGACTTTTTTTTTTTGCGGGAAAAGTTGTATTTTATAATAGCACCGTTTTGGGGTACATATAATTTATTGATTAACTTTTTTAGTGGGGCACTGGAAAAAAAACTGAAAACTGAAAACTTAATTTTACGCCGTTTACCATGTGGTTTAAATAACATAATAACTTTATTCAGCGGGTCGTTACGATTGCGGTGATACCAAATTTATATGGCTTTTTTTATGTTTTCCTACTTTTACACAGTAAAAACACATTTTTTTCAAAATTATTTATTTTGTGTTGCCATATTTTAAGAGCCATAACTTTTTTATTTTTTGACCGATGCAGCTGTATGACGGCTTTTTTTTTGCGGGACGACTTGTAGTTTTTATTGGTACCATTTTGGAGTAGATGCGACGGTTTGATCACTTTTTATCAAATTCTTTTGAAGGCAGGATGAACAGAAAACAGCAATTCTGGCGTTGTTTTTTATTATATTTTTTATGTGCGGGTTAAATAATGTAATCGTTTTATAGTTGGGTTCGTTACGGACGCGGCGATACCAAATATGCGTAACTTTTAACTTTTTTCATAATAACGTATTTTGTAAGGGGAAAAAGTGGTCTTCTTTTTCTATTATTTACTTGGGACATTTATTTTTTTTTTTTCAAACTTTATTTAACTTTTTTTTAACTAGTTTTTTTAGTCCCACTAGTGGACTTTACTGTGCTATCTTTTGATCGCTATTATAATACACTGCAATACTTCGCTATAGAGCGCCGCATCTGAGGGGTTAAATATGATCGGATACCACTGCTAGTGGTCTCCGATCATTGCCCTGAAGCCCGAGGCTGTTACTAACAGCACGGGCTTCAGGAGATCACCGCACGATGCGGGGAAAGTCCTTCTGAAGTGCCGACGTGAAAAGGCGGCGCTTCAGAAGAACTACCCTGAACGTCCGACGCCAGTCGTTAAGGGGTTAATGTCTAAAAGACAGTGGCGCTTTAAATAGCAGCAATCTCCCTTCGCCCCAGTGCTGGACAATGATTATGACCTTTCCAGTATTGTCAGTGTGACACTTGTTTCTTATCCCTTCTTTCTTTGCTTCGTGTGTCGCCCGCGTCCTGCTCTTTATTTAATGGTAATTAAAGGTTATGACACCCCAGGCGGTGGCACATATCTCTATCTATATATTTCTCGCTCCTCCTAATGAGCGCGGTCTTTGTATTCAGATTCTCTGCCGTCACAATACGTCGTGCTAATGATCCATCCATCTCTGCTCCTTAATTTGTGAACCCCCCAGACACGGCTATGCTCGCTGGCAGGATATCCAGAATGACCCCCGCTATTTAATTCTGAATGAACCTTTTAAGTCAGAGATTCACAAGGGAAACTACCTGGAAATGAAGAATAAATTTCTTGCTCGGAGATTTAAGGTATTTTTTAGATGATTATTCTGATTTTTGATTTGCAGACAGATGTAGCAGAGCTAAGTTTCGTGATTTTATCAAAACCACAAAAAAGGCCATACTTACTAGGTAGGTGGGTGGGTGAAAACCCGTTCCCATCAGGACGCAGACGGGTCAAAGAATGCTGCAGAAGGAGTGTGCATTAAATAGTGATAGCCCCTCCCACTAGTCTTGAGGGGAGTGGCGAACTAAGTGCTCAAAGGTGTGCCATAAATGCGAGTCTGGTTAGGGACTCGCAAGGCACTGGGGACCCTTGACGTTGGGTTGCGAGCTTTGCGTATTTTGGCCAAAATAACAACTAATACCCCATGTTTCATGGATATTTCTTACTACGTATACTACACTTTTTTTCAGGACGCAGCCGGGTCTTATATGCTGGGAGGGCATGATGTGCTGGCGTTTGGTTTGGAATGCAGAGCAGCCCGCTTTAGCTAACACTAGCGGCGTTACAAATAGGCTGTTATTCGGCAAGATACGCCATGCCTGACGACCAGCACATTATCCCTCCACGTATTACACATAGTACTGACACCCCATGTACTATTCACAGCACTGACCCCTATTCATCACATTTATTTATTATTATTACACAGTTCTGACACTTTCATACATACATATTTATTTTTTACCATCCATTCACACCCTAGCACTACACTGACACTCATTTATGGCACACCTTTGAGCACTTAGTTCGCCACTCCCCTCAAGACTAGTGGGAGGGGCTATCACTATTTAATGCACACTCCTTCTGCAGCATTCTTTGACCCGTCTGCGTCCTGATGGGAACGGGTTTTCACCCACCCACCTACCTAGTAAGTATGGCCTTTTTTGTGGTTTTGATGATATCAATGTCCCATTTTTTCTGTTTGTGTTTTTAAATTAGGAACGAAAAGTTCTGGTTAGGGACTCGCAAGGCACTGGGGACCCTTGACGTTGGGTTGCGAGCTTTGCGTATTTTGGCCAAAATAACAACTAATACCCCATGTTTCATGGATATTTCTTACTACGTATACTACACTTTTTTTCAGGACGCAGCCGGGTCTTATATGCTGGGAGGGCATGATGTGCTGGCGTTTGGTTTGGAATGCAGAGCAGCCCGCTTTAGCTAACACTAGCGGCGTTACAAATAGGCTGTTATTCGGCAAGATACGCCATGCCTGACGACCAGCACATTATCCCTCCACGTATTACACATAGTACTGACACCCCATGTACTATTCACAGCACTGACCCCTATTCATCACATTTATTTATTATTATTACACAGTTCTGACACTTTCATACATACATATTTATTTTTTACCATCCATTCACACCGTAGCACTACACTGACACTCATTTATGGCACACCTTTGAGCACTTAGTTCGCCACTCCCCTCAAGACTAGTGGGAGGGGCTATCACTATTTAATGCACACTCCTTCTGCAGCATTCTTTGACCCGTCTGCGTCCTGATGGGAACGGGTTTTCACCCACCCACCTACCTAGTAAGTATGGCCTTTTTTGTGGTTTTGATGATATCAATGTCCCATTTTTTCTGTTTAAGTTTCGTGATTTGGTACAACTCATGATAATATTACAACGTGTTATACTGTATGTGGTTTGACATAGACTGCGGGTAAACCCATTGGAAACCTAATGTTCTCTCATAGCAGCCCCAACAAATCAACGACAAATTCAGCCCTGCTATATCTGATCTTTTCAAAGTTTATAGTTTCTTACGGAGTTTGGTTCAAAACTCCTTTAAGGAGGGATGTACAGGATAAAAAAAACATGGCTTGTTTTTTTCCCACAAACCGCGCCACAACCCATCCATAAGTTGGGTCTGGTATAGCAACTCTCCTCCGTTGAAGTGAGAGTGGCTGAGATGAAATACCACACATAACCTGTGGACAGGTGTGGCACTGTTTTTGGAAGGAAACAGTCAAGGTTCTCTAATCCTGTTCAACCCCTTTAAGTTGTGTTCATAATGGAGGTTTTGACAATGGCAAAAGCTTAGGTTACCATATATACTGAGTACACCCATTGGTGCTACCTAAATTTTGGATCACCCCATTAAATAACTTGCCACATTCTTGTTTTTTTTCCAGTTGCTGGAACAAGCGTTAGTCATTGAAGAGCAGCTACGAAGAGCGGCATATCTCAATATGACCCAGGATCCAAACCACCCAGCCATGGCGCTAAATGCCCGACTGGCAGAAGTGGAGTGCCTAGCTGAGAGCCATCAGCATCTCTCCAAAGAGTCTCTAGCAGGAAACAAGCCTGCTAATGCGGTACTACACAAAGGTTGGTGGCCAATATGTAACCCTAACCTGCCCACTAGTGACATAGGTGCCATGTGCACAGTGTAGGCTTAGACTGGGGCTACGGTTTGAGACGTATCGAGTAATCCACAACCAATAAATGGGTCCTGGCCACCATCTTCCCTGTCCGCTCAGACCAGGACCATCCCATGGTTGTGGAAGGAGCCCCTACCTACAGATATCGCACTACAGACGTATAGCCCTAGCTTTGAAAGGGGTATCCACATGGACAACTTATTTTCTTTTGCTAGATCCCCCATGGCTAGCCGATTGTAGGATGTCTCATTGCCCAAAAGCCCGCATGATTACGATCCTCCGAGGATTTCACTAAATGGGGACCCCTCCATATTACCTCATAGTGCCCTTTTAGAACATTTTACAAGGGGTTCTATAAACCAGAATACCCTTTGAGAGTATGTCGACACTGAAAAACGCCCTGAAAAACGGCTAAAAATACGGAGGCTGAACGCCTCCAAACAGCTGCCCATTGATTTCAATGGGAAAACCGGAGTTTCGTTCCCATGGGGCGTTTTTTTAAGCGTCAATTTGTAAAAACGGCTCGTAAAAAAACGCCCCATAAAAAAGAAGTGCATGTCACTTCTTGAGCTGTTTTTGGAGCCGTTTTTAATTTGTCTCAATAGAAAAACATCGTAAAAAAAACGCCTGATGCTTAAAAAACGTCTTAAAATCAGAGGCTGTTTTCACTTGAAAACAGCTCAGTATTTTACAGCCGTTTTTTGTTAAGCTTGTGAACATACCCTAAGAATTAAAAGGTTCTTTTAAGGGACCTTCTATTTTTGTCAATAAAGCTTAAAGGGGATGTCTTCATTGGACAATTCATTTCTGGTAGAAGAATATCTCTATGATAACTGATCACAGGGTTTCCTGCTGCTGGGACCCCCAGCGATCCGCTGTAATCCGTGTGCAGGTCAGCAGCAAGTGTTCAATTTGCAGCGCCGCCACAGGACATGTGAAGCATTACACAGTGTCCACTGAAATCAATGGGAACATGAGCCATAGTGAGAGACGCTTCATAGGTTAGGAGTTCAACTATATTTACCAAAAATTGCCGTATAAAGGTATTATACATTATTTACAAATGAGGTCCCCAAGCCAAGACGATAGGGACCACCAATGTTTATTTCATAGGCCGGTGGTTCCCATCCAGCGATCACCAGTCGGAGGCTTCCAGCAAGGAAGGAAGCAAGACCTTCCACTTTGACAGCAGGGATGGCAAACAAATTTTAGTCTGCCCAAAGATGCATGTGGGCAGGCGACAAATCTCAGCCCGAATAATAGTTTATAAAATCCTTGATCCTTCCCGTCACTAATCTTCTGTGCGGCAGGAATGTAAATAGGGGTTCCCTGGGAATGGAAATATTTTTATCCATGGTAATAAGGTTGGAAATGACTGTCCTATAATTATGTGATTGCCTTCTCTGGCTAATTCCCCTGGTTTCCTATGCACTAGTTTTCATATATATACACACCCTGTGTCTTGCAGTTCTGAACCAATTAGAGGAGTTGTTAAGTGACATGAAAGCTGATGTGACGCGGTTGCCTTCCATGCTGTCTAGGATACCGCCCGTGGCTTCTCGCCTACAGATGTCTGAACGCAGTATACTAAGCAGGTTGACCAACCGCGGAGGTGACACCACAGTCCAGGTTAGATGATCCTGGGTTTATTTTTGCCAAATAGAGTAAACATTTTTTCTTTAAAATTTTCACATGTGGTTGCGTGCGCCTCGTGTCCCACCAATAACCAATTACATCTAATTTACATCGAAAACATAAGATTTCTTGAGATACTTTGCAAATACTTTGCTTTTCTTGTACTAATATTTCAATAGATCCTGTCTGATATTCCTTTCTCATTCATAACTGCATTCAGAATTCTGATGGCTCTTTCTTAGCTCTGAGCTCATATCACCTAGCAGCCCTCTGCTGGTTCAGTGTCTACACCTCCTAGAATGAGCAAACTAAGCTCTGTGTAGTCTTTACATTGGTCCAGGGTGTAAATATAGGTTAGAGGGCCCCAGTGCCTCCGCCAAATAAGAGGACGTTACTAAAAATGAAATTTCATAATTGGGGGACTCTGCAATAGAGACTGTAAAGTAACCTGATGAAGGAATCCATAGAATGTACTCCAGTGCATTTTAAGAGCTCAGCTAAGCATTTAGGAGCGTGTCAGTCAGCAGAGTGTTGACTGTTTCCCGTAGTACCCAACAGAATTCTAACTCTCATTCAAGATTAGTACAAAATACACAAAGCAGAGTACTTGCAAAGATGTTTATAATGATTTATATAAGGACTATACACCAATCAGTCATAACATTAAAACCACAGACAGGGGAAGTAAATAACATTGATCATCTTGTTACAATGGAGACTGACAAGGGGTGGGATATATGAGGCAGCAAGTGAACAGTCTGTTCTTGAAGTTGAGATGTTGAAAGAAGGAAAAAAATGGGCAAGCGTATGAATCTGCGTCACTTTGACAAGGACCAAGTTGTGATGGCTAGATGGCTGGGTCAGAGCATCACCAAAACGGCAGGTCTTGTGGAGTGCTCCTGGTATGTAGTGGTTAGCACCTACTAAAATTGCTCCACGGAAGAACAATCAATCCAATGGACCATCTTTGAGATGTCCTACAAAAGCAAGTACGATCCAGGGAGGCCTTATCCTTTGCAACTCAAATGATCTGCTGCTAACTTCTTGGAGAACGATACCACAGGAACCTTCAGAGGTCTTTTGGAGTTCATGTCTTGACGGGGTCAAAGATTTGGCGATATGAGGGAGACCTACACAATATTGGGCAGGTGGTTTTAATGTATGGCTGATAGGTGAATATCCACTATATATCTAGTTGTAAAGTTGATACTGACGTTTAAAGGGGAAACTTACCCAACACTTTTAGTAGGTCACAGAGACTTGTCAGAAGATCCCGTTGGTGGACTCCATGAGCTGAGACCTTTACTGCCCAAACCACTTCCATAACCAGGAATCTCTGAAACAACTTTCCTAACAAATGGCCATTCAAATGTACTAAGGTTCCCAATAACGGAACATTTTGAGCTGGGCCAAAGGAGTTGGTCGGTGAGGTGTTCCAGAGTGACAATCAGTTCTGGAAATAGACGGTAGTCCAAGCTCATGAGCTCCACTAAAGTTTTCTGCAGACAGGTTTCTGTGACAAGTCAGAATTTCACTTTTGGGTGGGTTTCCTCTTAATTCTAGGTTCACCTTTCAACATTTATGTCCGAAGATTATTTTTGACTGGACATCCCCTTAAATAAGAAAAAAATACAAATATATTCTAAAACTTTGAAGCCATAAACTACGAGTCATTTTATCCTCAACTATAGTATTATATAATATTACCCCAGGTCTAGTTTCTTATAATGGACCATGTTTATTCATCAATTAACTGAATTAACATAATTGAACTGTAATCGTAGGGAACATTTGGATCCTCCCAGATGTACAACAACAACTTCGGCCCAAATTTCCGAGGACCTGGTCCGGGCAGTATTGTCAACTACAACCAGATGCCCCTGGGGCCTTATGTGACCGGTAGGTTGACTGTCTTTTTCATCTATCTTTATGAAATGTACAAGTACTATGGGAATATTTTCAATAGACTGCCGGTAAGTTCAGAGGTCACTCGGCAAGCAAGATGTTTTCTCTCTTATCAATAGATTTTTAGCCGTGTCCGAGATTTCCTCTGTGGCAGTCTCCCATTCCAAAGGAGGTAAGCAGACCTGTGTCTCTGTGCTCCATACCATCCGTGTCATCCTTTAATGGTGGTGCCTTACTCTGAACCTCACATGGTGGGGGGTTCCTGATAAGGACCATTCATTATATGTGGTCATAGCCGTTGATGGTACATTTTCAGCATGCTGGTCAGACACATGCTATACAACCTGTTTGTCGTCAGCTTTACATCAAACATATTAGGAGTAGTAGTAACCATATATTATTGTTAATAATAGGGATCTTAAACTTGGAGTCATCTTCTATTAAGTTTTTAACATTTCTATTCAACAGTTTCATAGTTGCATGTGTGTCCGGGGTGGCAATCAGTATGGCTTAATGAAATCATAAACATACATGGTGTTTTTGCTTTCTTTTTTTCTGTTGTGTTTTAGGTAAAAATTACACAAAAAAATTTACAATATTTAAAAAAAACAAAAGAAAAACACCCCGAAAAAACGGAGAACTTAGGGACTCAAAATGAAAACTTAGGAAGAAATTTGCCATAGTATTGCATTTATAATTTCATCCATTTAAAAATCACTGTATTTACATTTTAAAAAAAATACATCTTATCTAAATACGATCTGTATGGTTAATTAAAAAAATTGTTACAATACATTTAGGAAAAACACTAAAAATTGATTTTAAAAGATGTAAAAACAAACAATTGATATCTCATTTTTATTGCGCTTTTCTAAATAATGAATATAAAATAAAGTGAAACATTTTTAATATTTAATGTTTTTTTTTTTATACCTGAAGTGCGAACACACATGAACGCTGCTCTAGATTAATCCAAAAATACGTAACCAATTCTTACCTACCTTTTAGCCCTATTTATATCGCTGCTATAATTTCTAAAGTTTACGAACTCATTTCCATGTCTGGATCTGTTATAGCGCAATTCTGTAGCTCCTGTCACTGTGTATGGCCCTCGTATATCCAAAACTAGTGCAGACAAATAGTGGAGGCGTTCCGTTCCCCATAGTAAACAATCCGATCTCCATTTTTCATTTTCGCGGATAAATGGATTTTAAAATTATGTGCCGCAGGAAAATCCACACATAATACGTGTGGTGTGCATGTGGCCTTAAAGTGCCTACATAATATCGCCATGTGATCATAAGATAATGCCCTATACAGACCATATAATACCACCATATAGTGCACAAATAAGGGAGTATTATTTTATACTACATATTAAGGTGGCCGCATAATACTGAATGGTTTTAGTTTGCTCCTGGGCTTCCCGTCTTAACCCTAAATTAAGCTGTGGCCCTGGGTAGTTGCCCTCTTTGCCACCCCTTAAAACCAGTCTTGGTCCATTTCTATATATCATTTACATCTGGCATCAGTGGCATGGTTCATTTCTTCATACTGCCCAAGTCTTAGCAAATACTTTTTTTTTTTTTATAAAAAAGGAAAATAATTGGGTATTTGTGCAGGATAGGAAAATATAATAAATTCAAAAATTATTAGTTTTTTTGCCCCCCACTTTTAATATAGGAAAATTTAAGCAAAATTCACAGCCCATGTTCTGCTATTTCACTAGAGTTGTATTGTGATCAATATTAATTCTGAACATTAAATTATTCATCATGACAGAACTTTCGCAATCTAGAAAAGATGCAGTAAGTGCACAGAGGGTGATTGAGAGGTTGAATTATTCATCATTTTTAGATCTTGACCACTTAGAGTTTCCCATAGTCATAGAAGAATATCTACCGGTGCATCATTCTTAGGGAAGTCATTAAAAGTTGATGCACAAGTGAAAAAAAAAACACCCAAGTTGACCGCATTTGAGTTTTTGTTCTTCTTCTCCATCCGTAGAGGTAATTTACCTGTAAGCGAACACTGCAGGACCCACATATCAATTTCTGTATGATGCAGCGAACCACGCCGGGTACCCTACCCTACAAATTCCAAGCATTGTACCCTAGAGTAGGAGGCTGATCTTAAATAAATAGAATTTCACAAAGAATTCTGACACATTTGTCTATAAAGGGGATTATTGGACTAATGGTGGTTCACGGTATCGAGTCAATAGCTTCAATGCAATAGCAGAAAGAAAAAAGATCTCAGTCTTGCAACTAATCCGAGCAAATGAAGCTAAAATCTGATTGGCTGCTCTGGGAATTCTAGTTTTTATCAAACCGGCTCAAGTCCTGAACTCAATTATATATCCAACAGAAGATAAGATCATATGTTCTAGCAAATGACTATACAGAATATATCTATGAGTGGGGTTAATTATTGTCATTAAAACTGGGACCTTTAATGACCTTCATTAAACTTTTTCAGATTTTCAGACACATATTAAACTTGAAGGCCCGTATTACTCTAGACTTCTATATCTAAACTTGAAATAGATAATGTAAAATAAAACCCGTCTCTGAAGAATGATCTGCCGTGACAATAGAGAACCGAGCCAGCGTTATCCTGCCACTGTCCTAATCCCAAACCCCATTCAAAATGTAAAAATTTAGGTGTGACCTCCCCTATCACCAGGGCTGGACTGGCCATCTGTCAGTTCTGGCAAATGTCAGATGGGCCGGTGAACAGTGGGCCGCCTGCTGGCCACCCAAACGATCAGTGTCTCAGGCGGCATGGTACAGCATTTCTAAGGGGGCGGCACAGCAGCTAAGAACTGCTGTCTGACTGTAATAGCAGCTGTAGTCTGTGCTGCTATTACTAAAACTTCCCGTGCTACTTTAAAATCTCCCCCTTCGGCCCCCCTTCCCTACTCTTCACACCTCTCCTCCTGCTGTTACCAGTCGGGATGTGAGGGGGAGACGAGGCTGTTGGCGGGCTCTGTGTCAGACTGTGAGCAGGAGAAGTGCTGGAGTGATGAATCTCACCCCATCAACTTGCTGAACTCCCTTCACAAATATCCTACATAAAAAGTAAGTGCATGTGTGTTTACAATGTGTACTTTATATGTGTATAATGTGTGCATGTAATGTGCATATTTGTGTGTTTGTGATGTGTACATGTGCATATATAGTGTATATGATATATGTGTGTGTGTGTGTGTGTGTGTGTGTGTGTGTGTGTGTGTGTGTGTGTGTGTATATATATATATCTAAATATATATATATATATATATATATCAGCATTGTGAGAAACTAGACATGGACCGCACAATCCACAATATATATGTTGATCTGAGCCGCTAGGCATAATTTATAAACATGAACATGAGGTTCTTCGTTAACATTTTGATCAAACTGTATAAGCCACATCACGACGACCTCTTTAAAGTGGGTCTCTTATTCTATCGGTTGCAGCACCGCATGGCGGCCACTGACACCGCAGCACCGCTCCTGCAGAGGGAGCAACCCAGGGGCCCAAAAGCACCCTGTGTATATGAGAGAGGGAGAGAGAAGGAGAGAGAAAAGATATATATAAAGTGTGTGTGTGTGTGTGTGTGTGTGTATATGTGTGTATGTACATATATGTGTGTGTGTGTGTGTGTGTGCGCGCGCGTGCGTATTTCAGTCGTAGTTTAAATACTGCAGATTTTACCAATGGATTTAGTTGTGGAAAATCCGCATCATAATGGCTTGTCCACATGTATTGGAATTGCTGCAGAAATTTCCTACGTTTTTCCCTGCAGAAAATGGTACGTATTTTGCTGCGTTTTTCTCAATGTTGCGGGATGGTGACGTCTCCTCTGAAAAACGCAGCAATTCTGTCACTTTCCTTAGCGGGGATTGACATGCTGCAGTACGAAATATACGCACCGCAGGTCAAATTTCTGGTCGGAAATTTTACGCAGCGTGTGGATGAGATTTGGTAACTCTCCCCCACTTTGCTGCTACTGTATTCTGCTGCGTACTTTCCGTCAACAATTCCGGAAGGAAAACACGCAGCAATTCCGTTACGTGTGGACGAGCCCAAATTCAGTAGCAGCAGAGTTGGGTGAGATTTGAACAAACGCTGCGTAAATTATAAGCAGAAAAAACGCTCAGAATTGTACCTGCGGTGCGGTTATTCCGCAGCATATCCATTGTATTTGCGTAAATGCTGCCTATTTGTTTCAGGTTTTTCCATTTTATTCAATGGGGAGGTAAAACCCACAACAAATAGCAGATGTTGTTTTTTTGCGGCGGAAAAGCAGCGGCGCAAAAAAAAGGCAACTCAGAATTTTTTTTAATCTTATACTTTCCCACAATTCTGTTTCTTTGTCCGGGCGGCCTCCTGGGATGAAACATCATCCCAGGGCTGCAGGATGCAGGAGGGAATCATCTCCGTGGTAAGTATCCATGTATTTTTTTGTTCTGCTCAGTTTTCCGCAGCGGCCATTCCTGGCCCTGAAAAACTGCACCACAATTTGGTGCGTTTTTTCAGCTTGAATTCCCTGCGGCGCACAGGGTGGATACACTGTGTACTTTTACAGAGCATATCCGCCCTGTGTGGACATACCCGTACAGTGTATACATATAGTAGCTGCTGTCTTACAACGATACAGCTGCAAACCACGTCACCATGCTGCATTCCCACGAGTCAGCGCAGTTTTCAAATGATTGTTAATGTCTATGCAGTTTTTTGCAGACGTTAACAATCATTTAAAAACTGCACCAACTTTTGGTAAAACTGCACGTGCTGCGTGTTGTACTGGACGATGGTTGTTACGATCTGATGCAAAAATGTCAGTCAGTGTATTTTGTGCAACTTTATAATTCGTTTTTATTAAAAAATCTTTTTACTTTTTGAGATACAGTTGCTCTGTATCCTCTATACAGAGCAGCTGTATCTTACGCTGAATCCTGACCACGTCTAAGTTAGATGTGATAGATTTCAGGTGGATACAGTCAACTACTCTATTGATACCGCCCAAAACTGAAACCTTGCGAAACGGAGACAAACGGAAACCATTAGCAACGGAAGCGTTACCATTGAAATCAATGATAATCCAAACGGAAAGGTATGGTTTCCGTTTGGTTTCCGTTCGTGGGTTCCCCTGATGGACAGGTCTGACTGAACCCATGAACGGAACCCCGACGCATGTGAGAACGAAGCCTTATTATTACTGTATGATCTGTACAGATGATGGAGGGTACTAGTCTTTGGGGGTGTAAGCAACTCCCAGTATATGATTACCATTTTTCAAGTCATACTGGAAGCTGCTAACCTGGCTTTGCAAATAATCTCTGTACTGAAATGTATTTGTACTGAGCTGGGTTTTGGTGTTGTATTTATGTACTCAGCTTGATTCTGGTACTGTGTATAGATGTATGAGTCTGGTTGTGGTGCTGTATATATGTACTAAGCTTGGTTCTGGATTTATGTACTGATCCTGGTTCTGGTGATGTATATAGGTACTAATCTTTGTGTGTGTGTGTGTGTGTGTGTGTGTGTGTGTGTGTGTGTGTGTGTGTGTGTGTGTGTGTGTATACATGTATGAGCTTGGTTCTGGTGATGTAATTATATAGGATATAATTATAATACAAAATTGCAGGGCAGATGGCATTGTTGCAATTCATTGTATGGTGCGGTTATAATCAGGTACACAGTGTATGGTACGGTTATAATCAGGTACACGGTGTATGGTGCGGTTATAATCAGGGACACAGTGTATGGTGCTATTCTAATCAGGGACACAGTGTATGGTGCTATTATAATCAGGGACACAGTGTATGGTGCGGTTATAATCGGTGACACTGTGTATGGTGCTATAATCGGGGACACAGTGCATGGTGCTATTATAATTAGAGGTGCAGTGTATGGAGCGATTATATTTAGTGGTACAGTGTGTGTCACCATGAAAATGTTGTCTTCAGCTACTCACTATTCAAACATTTCTGCACCTATAAACGAAGATATCTGAGTGGCAAACTCTGCAGAAATGGGTCATGGCCGGGAGAAGTCATCATAGAGGTCTGGACCGGATGGAGAAGAAAAGAGAAAAAGAATCTGAGATCGCCACCAGTGAGTCACTTAATATAAATGTTTATTCGGCCTCTAATCAGCACTGTAGTCACTGTATGATCTGCAGCGAGATGATGGGTGGTATGTTTTTGTTTTTTTTGTGAAACAGCATTTGTGTGCTTAAAATCAGCCCTGGCATTTTTATGTCCGAGTCCAGCCATGTCTGGGACCCACGCCTATCTCTAGAACAGGGCACCCTAAACCCTGTTCTTATGATCTGTGATGCGGCTAATGCGTGTGATTTTCGACCATGAAGAAGAAAACAGCATAGCTCGCTGAGCTACGCTGTTTCCTTAACTCCCATAATAGTGAATGGCAGTTACGTAAGCAGCGTAGCATGTGAGCTTCGCTGTTTCCGTAACTACCATTCAGGTGTATGGGACTTACAGAAACAGCGTAGTCCAGCGAGATACGCTGTTTTTGTAACTTAAGACCATATAACTTTTTTTATGGTCGCAACACAGAGGTGTAGAACGGAGTTTAGGGGGCTCCGTTCTAGAGATAGGTGCGGGTCCCAGATGTGGGGGACCCGCATCTATCTGACATTTATGACATATAATGTGGAGATGTCATAAATGTCCCTGATGGGAAAACCTCTTTAACCATTTATCGGATCATCAATAACTTCAAGAATAGATGTTCGATTGCTGTGAAGAAAGCTTCAGCGCGCCCAAGAAAGTCCAGCAAGTGCCAGGACCGTCTCCTAAAGAGGATTAAGCTACGGGATCGGTTCTACACCAGTGCAGAGCTCGCTCAGGAATGGCAGCAGGCAGGTGCCAGTGCATCCGCACACACAGTGAGGTCAAGGCTTATGGAGGCTGGCCTGGTGTTAAGGAGGGCAGCAAAGAAGCCACTGCTCTCCAAGAAAAACAAGGAGGAGAGTCCTCTGCAGGAAGTACCGGGATTGGACTGTAGAGGAGTGGGGTAAAGTTATTTTCTCTGATGAAGCCCCCTTCAGACTGTTTGGGACACTTGGAAGAATGATTGTCCATAGAAGAAAGGGTGGGCGCTACCATGAGTTCTGCGTCATGCCAACAGTAAAGCATCCTAAAAACCATTCATGTGTGGGGTTGCTTTTTCATCCAAGGGAGTGGGCTTAAAACTTTGCCTAAGAACACTACCATGAATAAAGAATGGTATCTAAGCATCCTCCAAGAGCAACTTCTCCCAACCACCCAGGAGCAACTTCTCCCAACCACCCAGGAGCAACTTCTCCCAACCACCCAGGAGCAACTTCTCCCAACCACCCAGGAGCAACTTCTCCCAACCACCCAGGAGCAACTTCTCCCAACCACCCAGGAGCAACTTCTCTTAACCATCCAGGAGCAACTTCTCTTAACCATCCAGAAGCAACTTCTCCCAACCACCCAGGAGCAACTTCTCCCAACCATCCAGGAGCAACTTCTCCCAACCACCCAGGAGCAACTTCTCCCAACCATCCAGGAGCAACTTCTCCCAACCATCCAGGAGCTATTTGGTGATGAATAATGCTATTTCCAGCATGAAACTTATGAAATGTTTATAATTGTACTTCAGTAACCATAGAAACATCCGACAAAAAGATGTAAAAACCCTGAAGCAGAAAACTTTGTGAAAACCTAAATCTGTGTCGGCCCCAAAACTGTTCTCAGAGGTGTTATCTATGGTGACCCGGCCCTAACAAGTGCTACAGAAAGTTGGTTTAGACGTAATCCGTTAAAGGGGTTTTCCACCTTCTGACAACTGATGACCTATCTACCGGATAAGTCATCAGTAAGTCACCCGCACTGTTAAACCGCTACTGTGGCCTGCGGGCATCGGATGTTATGGCACATAATGCGATGTACGGAGCCGGAAGCCGTTGGCTCCATACATAGCATAGCGGCCGTGCTGTAGAAGCTCGGCATCTATTCCGTGGCCGGAGCCAACTGTTTCCGGCATGTAAGTCCAGTGCACGGAGGCATCGGACCAGCTGATCTGTGCGGGGTCGGGAGGGGGGGGGGTTGGACCCCCACAGATCATATACTGACGACCTAACCGGTGGATAGGTCATCAGTTGCCAGAAGGTGGAAAACCCCTTTAATGAACTCCTCGGCTTCTCTAGATGTCACTGACACCGTTCTCTTGTATAATATTTGTGCAATATCTTTAGTAAGAATAAGAAGTATAAACGACTGTACAGTGGGGAGAAGAAGGGTTAATAAATGAAGGTGATGGGGGGACGGACAAGACCATATGCACTTTAAATGAGCTTTACTGCTCGGAGTTGTGCAATAAGAAAGTCCTGAAATCAACCTGAGCTGGTGGTCTGGTGCTTAAGCTGCATCCTCAACAGAGAGTGTCTTCTGTGCAGCTCCCTAGTTCAAATCCTGATTTGTGTCCTTGTCTAAAAGGGATCTCTGCTGGGTGGTATTTATAATGGTGTGCAGGCAGTATGATTGTTGCTGCATAAGAAAGTTACTTATGCAGCTGTCTCTTTTGAGACAGCTGCATTTATATAGTAGATTATTGCAGATTTCAGCAATATACTCATCACTCAAACAGGTTTCAGAATCCATCCCTCCATAGGTGGTACTTTGGGAAAGGGGGAAGCAGCCCAAGATCACCAGGAGAACAACATGGGGATTGGAACCCACATTGTACAGAAGTGATTCCTGCACGCAACTCGGATCACACAAGCTGTGAGCTAGCTGCACAGCAGCCTTTCCAGAACGCATTTTTACCTCTTTTAAAAAAAAAAAGGGGTACTTGGGCCTTTAACAAGAAAAACTTTAGTTCACATTGGGGAGGGGAGGCCAGTATGACAGCATGGTGGCTTGGGGCTTAAGTGCGTAGGCCTGGTTTGCAATGGAGTTAGCCCATGTCCCTAGCATCCTACATGCTGCTTGCGTGGTAGATAGCGGTCTCCTCACTTATACGAGTTTGTTGCTTGTGCTTGGTGACGTTTTTTTCATTGATTTTGGCAAGCGGCTGATGCTCAACAGGGCAATGCATTTCTCCTTTAAAAGCATGTCTCACCTTCTGAACCTGCACTCGTGAAAGACTTTCAAAACTGAGACACAAGGAGGAGAACCTGGGGATAGAACCACCACATCCCTAACACTTCTAGTTTATCAGCAGAGAACATTACCAGTGTGCTACCTCTGCTGCTGAGATCTAGCCACAAACTCTTCCAAAGATGACATGTTCTTATTCTTGCTGGAAGTAATGATTACATTTGGTCTTATGGGGGACAATAAGAAAGCTGAGAAGATGCCAATGTGAGCTGGTGGTGTGGTGTCTTCTGTGCAGCCCCTGGTTCAAATCCTTGTGTGTGAGTTGTCCAAAATGGTACTTTGCTGGGTGGTGTTTATAGTGATGTGGAGGCAGTGCAGTGAGATAGTTGCTGCATAAGAAAGTTAATTATGGAAAGAAAGTTAGTTACTTATATAGCTGTCTCTTTTGAGACAGCTGTATTTAGATAGTAGATTATAACAGATTTCAGCAATATACTCATCACTCAGACAGGTATCAGAATCCATTACTCCATAGGTTGCATTTTGGGAAGGGGGGAGCAGCCCAGGGTCACCAGGAGGACAACATGGGGGTTAGAGCCCACATTGTATAGAAGTGATTCCTGCGCTCAACTCACGCAAGCTGTGAGCTAGCTGCACGGCAGCTTTACAAGCACACATTTTTTTTTCACCTCTTTTAAAACCGGGTAAAGGGACCTTCAACAAGAAAAACCCTGGATGACATTGGGACATGACAGCACGGTGGCTTGGGAGTTAACTGCTTTTAAGGCTAGAGACCCTGGAGATAGAACTCACATGGTCCTCACACCTCTAATTTATTAGCAGAGGACTTTACCAGTGCGCTACCTCTGCTTTCAACTGTTGGCAACAAATTCTTCCAAAGACGACATGTTCATATTCCTGCTAGAAGTGATGTTTACATTTGGTCTTATGGGGACAATAAGAAAGCACAGAGATCAGCCTGAGCTGGTGGTCTGGTGCTTAAGCAGTGTCTTCTGTGTGGTCCCTGGTTCATATCCTGACGTGTGGCCTTGTATGAGAGGATATCTTGCTGGGTGGAGGCGGTGTAGTGAAGAGGTTGCTGCATAAGAAAGTTACTTATGCGGCTGAACCAGTTCTCTTTTATAGAACATTATTGCAGATTTCAGCAATATACTTATCACTCAATCAAGTATCACGTTCCGTCACCCCGTAGGTGTCGCTCTATGGGGAAGGGGGAAAGATGAATGTTGAGCACATAAACTGTGAGCTCGCTGCTCCACCGGAACGCATTTTCACCTCATAAAAAAGTGCGGTAATCTGACATTCAACAGAAATCACTATGGATCGATCTGCGCTGTGTCTTAGGGCCAGTTTTAGACAGTGTGTTGGTTGCTGGGGCGGGCTGCTTTTTTTTTTTTGCCTCAGTCCAGCCAATATCTGTCTCCCCTTCCTATTTCATTCTCACATTGGTCCAGGTAGTGGCGATTATAGGGGGTTGTATGGTGGGTTCTTCACTGTAAAACTACTGTAGCGGTCACTGTGCCTGCTTGTGACGGTATGTTCACACAGCCTATTTTCAGCTGTTTTTCGGAACCAAAAACCATTGATTTCAATGGGAAAAATGGCGTCCTGTTCTGATGGGACGGTTTTTTTGCACGGCCGCGAAAAAGAAGTGCGGGTAACTTCTTGGGACGTTTTTGGAGCCGTTTTTCATAGACTCTATTGAAAACAGCTCCAAAAACACTGCGAAAAATGCGAGTGGCTTAAAAAACATCTGAAAATCAGGAGCTGTTTTCCCTTGAAAACAACTCCGTATTTTCAGACGTTTTTGAGTTTGCGTGTGTAGCCTAACAAGGTGGTCACCATTGATTTTTTTTTTGTTTGGCGGCTCTGAAGGTTAAAAATAATTTTTATTTGCGGAGTCACCATTTTGTTAATTGAGGAAAGAACATCCACAGTAACGACAACCATCGTGTGAAAACCCCACCAAACAACACCCTTTATCTAACGCTTCATGGATCCATAGTGGTCATGGAGGAAATATTGGCGTGAAGTACTAATATGGCTACATTTTTAGGTTCGGAGTACAATTAGGCTCTAAAGAAAAAATACTAAAATAATATAATATATAGAAAAAGTTAGTTGCTATTTATTTTACTTACACATTATGATTTAACAATGTCACAATGCCTGCAGCACCTCTACTCTTGTGTCCCCATGACAACACTTATTTGTATAATTTGGATCCATACAACCACACGCAACTGTCCAGAAGTGTTTTCAATGAACATTGGCGTAGAGGTGCTGCAACCCCTTAAAAAGCCAAAGCTTTACTTTTTTTTTTTTGTTGAGTTTAAGGGGGTTGTCAACCCCTTTTTAAAAAGTAGCCATCTTCTCTCATCCCTGAGGATAAGCTGTAAGCGCCGGAGGAAGCTGTGGCCAGCCACACACTTTTCAACGTTACACATCGGCCATTCAAATGAATCTGGTGCCGGTTCTACCGGAGCGGTCCTAGATTCTGGCACTTAGAGGGGTGTCACAAGCAGGTGACCCTCTCTATGACATCCTTATACCCTAATAGGGCATATGGACTGGGGTCGTCGTAGTAAAATACCAATGTCAAAACTTTTCACATTCGTAATGTTTCCGAAGGGCCTTTTATACAACATTTGTGTTTATTTCCATACCAAAATTCTGCAAAAATGTACAGTACAATGTAAATGAATGGGATTTTAACAAACCCCATTCACAAACATCATTAAAAAAAAGTCTGCAGGGGATTCTAGACATGCTGCAGATTTTCATATCCTTAGCCTGCTCGTAATATTGCGGACTTCACCCATTGGTGGGTGAAATTCGTGGCCAAATCCACAAGAATATCCACATGTAACACATAACACACGCAGATATGGTCACAGATTTTCTGGCTAGTGTGTGAACTTAGCCAAAGAACACTACGATTAGCCACTCCCCAGCCTGACGGCTGATAACAGGAAGCAACAGACTAGACATAACCGCAAAGCAAATATAGATACGTTAGACCAAGAGAATTTCACTTTTTCGTTTCTCAGATCTGTTTTTAATTTGATTGTATATTTTTTTTATTCTATTTTCCATCTTCATGATTGCTGCGGCAGCCATCTTGTTTGTCTGAGCTGCTGTAACAGCAGACACCTGGACATAACATAAAAGTCAGAAAACGACCTATGGAAAACTGTAGTGAGCATGCTTTGTGGAGGAGGAGCTGAGCGGTCTCAATTACCTATTGTCAAAGATGTGTTTCTGCCTCCAGCTTTATAATTGAGGTGTTACCTCTCATTGTAGTCCTGCCTGTGATAAGGAGATGACTGCAAGCTATACCCCCAGTATTATTGTGAATGCTCAGTGGCCAATTGGGAACTTTTCTTTCATAAAATGACATAAAAAAACAAACAAAAAACGTTAACATAAAAACCTGCTGCAATAGGTCATTTTCTGACGATCGATTGTCTTTAGGGTCAGTGTCCCTTTAAATACCCACTTCGCAAAAGCAAATCCTGATCCATTGTGCGATGATCCATTTCAGATTCCCTCTCATTTTTACCCCCTACAGCATCGAATGGAACCCACCCGTGTTACCCGGACAGGAAATCCATCGAGTTGTTGATGGACGGCGCCACTCTGGAGCGGAAGGTTAGACCACATGACATCATTTTTATTGAAGATTAAATTCACGGCCCTGCAGCAAGAGACAGCCATATCCACATTTCTAGTGTCCTACAAAATACCGAACCATCCAACGAACTTGTTTAAAAAGGATTTAATTTCCTTGTACATTTTTTGCACTTTCTTATTGAAGACTTGAAGAGTTTGTCTTGTTACAAGTTGAAATACTCCTGAAGGGTAATACCGGACTATTTATGTTTCTCATCGGTGGAAACCAGTTTGTTGTCAAGGAACCAACCTATATGCAGCCTTCACTTTGTTAAACCTTTTATGTTTTTATTTTTGTTGTTTTTTTGGAAGCTGCATGCACTTATTTGGCTCTTCGGATGACATTGGTCACGGTTAAACTCATCCCCCCAACAGCCATGGTCACGACTGGAATATTGAGCAACCGTTAGTGCTCCCACGGATACAGAATGACTGACGCTACATAAGTTTCCTGGTGTATTTCTGCCAAAAACAACAGCTGCCTATTGTGCTCGTCTTTCTGTCCACATATTACTCAATAAACAAACTCCGCCCACTTGCTCGCCATGTTTTTTTTTTCCCCCAGAAGTGTTCAAAGTTAATTAGGGGACTAATCACTTACTCTAGGTGTGAAATATCCGATTATTTATGTACCAAATGTCAGGGGTATTTTAGCTATAGTCCCAAAAATAAACCGTTTAAAGGGGTCCTCCGTCTAAACCTATGTTTTTACAAAAATGTGATTATATTACATTAAAGAGATAGAAGGGCACAGTCCGACCTACCTTCAGTTCAGTGCTAGTTTAGCCTTAAAGGAGGACTCTGGGCAATACTTATGTCTAGTACAGAGCCTGGTGGGCGGAGCATGACACAGGGAATCTCTATGGTGTCCTTTGAAACCCTGTGTCATGTATTTCCATCTCATTCCATACATCATTTATAACATCGTAGTAGTTTTGCCTATAGTGTTCCTTAAAGCTGATTAATCTGACAGACTGGTTGCTAGGGGCGTGCTGCTTGACAACCGTATGTATGCAGTGTGTCCCTAGCAACCAGTGGGCGAGACAGGACTCGTCTGTTCAACAGTAGCTCCAATCTCCAGCTCAGTCTTTGTTTTTTTATATAATATCCTGTGTGTCTATTCCACACAACAATACAAAAGCAGTACAATTCCTTAAAGGAACACTCCAGGCAACATTGATACTTTGTGCTTTGAATCCCGGACTCATGCTCCGCCCCCTCACACCGTACCTTATTTTTATAACTGGTTTCTCCAATGCGGTGACCTCCAAGATGAGTTTACATTTCTTACTTCTAGGCCTTGTTCACACGGCGCTAAAAAAACAAAACCCAATGTGTAAACGCGTAAAAAACGCTAGCGTTTTTGCAAAGCACTTTTTGAAGTACAGGCGTTTTTTGGGTGTGCAATTAGGACTTCCATTGACTGTGGGAATTAGGCGCGTTTTACGCGCCAAGAATTGAAGCGGCAAAAACGTGTGAACAAGGCCCTAGACAGTCCGGTGACTTTCTTACCTCAATCTTAGAGAGTCTTTTCCTCAACAGCTCAGGGCTGTGAGAATGTCAGGGGCCCCCCAGGCTATTGCCTGGGGGACACATGGTCGCACGGCCCCCCCATAAGTTGTTAATAAAATATGTTTTTTTGCTTGGTATGTTTTTCTCTCCCCCTTTCCCTCTTTTCTCCATTTGTTATTTTATATTAGAATGGTACTTACCATCGTGGTGTCCCCCGGGTAAGCTGTGCAGGTGGCACGAGCCGGTTTCCAGATGTTTCTGTCTCTGGGCAGTTTGGAGTTGGTCCCAGCTGATTGGACCTAGGTCAGCTGTGCAATTGCATGAGCAGGTTCTGGCAGATTCTATCTCCAGGCAGTTTTGTGGAAGGCCAGCTGATTGGTCATTGATAAAATCCTAAAGGCGGGAAAATTGGACATAAAAGGAGCAGTTCATCGTGGTCAAGCAGCCAGTTTTTGAAGATTGGACCGTCGCCATGGATGTCCTGCTGATGGAGCTGATCAGAAGAGCGGAGTCGGAAGGAGGAGAAAACTGGCTGAGGCAATGCCTAGCAGCAGCGCCGTCGAGGGAAGTAGAGGGAAGAAGCGAACTTACTCGGCTGGAAGACGACATAGAGGAAGCAGTGTCTCCTGCTGGGTCGTCGCTCGAGGTGCCGTCATCAGCTGCAGCCAAGAGGATGAAGTCTGCAGCAGAGTCATCACTGAGGGTGGAGCGCAGTTCCGGACGTTCGCTCCAGGTGCCGGAGCTTGAGAGGAGGCGGCCGACCGTGTCATCAAAGAAGGTGGCGCACAGTGCCGGAAGTGCGCAGCAAGTGCCGGCGCAATTGGCTAACCCGCTGGCCAGAAGTTTAGTCAGAGAACGGGAGACAACAGGTTGGTCGGGTACCCCCTCCTGCTCCAAGGATGGTGTGGAGGACACAGCGGAAGCGCCGGCCTCACTGGTTTTAGAGGCGGCGCAGGACTTTTCTTCAGAGCTGCAACCGAGGAAGAGGAGCCGGAAGTCTAGGGTGGCTTATTCCCCACCCCCGCCAGTATCAAGGAGAAGAAGAGGTCCCAGGAGTCAACTTTCCTGTCAGCAAGTTTCCCCAGGATCTACAGGCACGCAGCAGGAGGTAGCAGAAGTGGTGCACGACCCAGGACAGGTGGAACAGAGTGGTGAGATGCCAGCTACCCCTTATCTGTCCCACCCCATCCCCCCTCCCCTCAATTCTAATGTAATGTTTGATATTTTAAAATTATTAGCTGATTTGGTCAGTAAGTCGGCTGTTCCTGCTAGTTCCCCCGCTGATGTAGGGAAGCATAGTAGTCAGCATTTACAGAATGCTGGTTTTAGTAATATTCCTGTTTTAGAGAAAGGAATTGGTGTTTCGGAAACTTGCTGTAAGGAAGTGATGTCTTGCGATATTTCGCCATTAGGTTTTCATTTACAGCCAGCAATTAAGGAGCGTATTTGGAGGAACGAGTTTATAGATTATTTTCTTTATTACCATCTGCGAAGGAGACTCTTGTCAAGCAGGATGGTAAGTCTGATAAAGATGAGGATAAAAAACGTTCTCCTCCTAAGTCTTTCTTTAACTGGCTACAGGCGTTCTGTATCTATGCTTCAGTTTTAGGGGAAAAGTCTTTCATTAATTCTAGTAATTTATTTCAGCATGTAGACATTATTCTTGAGGCTTACCGCCAGTTTGGTGGTTTAGCATGGTACAATTATGATGAAATGTTTCGCCAGAAGATGGCAGTGTACCCTTCATTAAAATGGGGCACTAAGGATGTTGGTTTGTGGCTTAGTTTAATGCTTCCACAAAGGTCAGTGCCCAAGCAGCAGCCTAGTTCTCAGAATACGTTGAGGAAAGGAGTTTGCTTTGCTTATAATGAAGCTCAGTGTAAATGGTTGAACAATTGTCGGTATAAACATGAATGTTCCTTTTGTGGGGGTTCGCACCCAATGTGTCGCTGTTTTAAAAGAGCAAACCAGTCTCAACCCCCTAGTTCCAAAGAACAGTTATCCAAAAGCATGGACGCCAGTGAAATTAATAAGAATGGCGCCTTGGCTAGAAATGTTCCCAGACAGGGAGAAAGCTAATTTAATTTTTAACGGTTTTAAGTTTGGTTTTGATATCCCTTCTTTCAAAGGATCTGGTTGTTGCTGGGTGGATAATTTGAAATCCATCCAGCAGCATAAGGATATTGTGCATCAGAAAATCCTGAAAGAGCTTGAAACTGGCAGGATCGCTGGTCCTTTTATACATCCGCCGTTTACAAACTTTAGACTTTCACCTTTAGGAATTGTCCCTAAGAAGGAATTGAATTCATTCCGTTTAATACATCACCTTTCTTACCCGTTTAAGGCTTCATTAAACGATGATGCTGACAAGTCTAAAGCGACAGTACACTATGCTTCGTTTCATCAGGCTGTCTCTTTATTGAGACAGTTTGGTCAAAATGCTTTTTTAGCAAAAGCTGATATCAAATCAGCTTTCCGTTTACTACCAGTTAACCCTGCAGGTTTCAACTCTCTAGGTTTTCAATTTGAAGGTGATTATTTTTATGACAAATGTTTACCAATGGGTTTTTCTTTATCTTGTTTCTATTTTGAGGCATTTTCATCCTTTTTACATTGGGTAGTGCAGAAGCAAATTCCGGAGGGAGGTGTTCTGCACTATCTTGATGATTTTTTGTTTATAGGTGATGCTAGTTCTGAGTTATGTTATTCCTTATTGTTAAAATTTGTCGAGTTTATGACATTTTTTGGTGTTCCGTTAGCTGAAGAGAAGACTGTGTTTCCATGTAGGTCATTAGAATTTTTAGGTATTAGAATAGATTCTGAGAGAATGGAATTTAGTTTACCAGAGGAAAAATTGTTAAAGTTAAGGGTTTCTTTAGTCAGTATGTTAGCTAGGAAGAAATGTTCATTACGTGATATGCAGTCACTGTTAGGTTTGTTGAGCTTTGCCTCTAGAGTTATTCCTATGGGAAGAGTTTTTTCAAAGCGGCTGTATTTTTCAACAAGGGGTCTTAAGTCACCTAGGTCCCATATTAGGTTAACGGTTCAGCTAAAAGAAGATTTAGCTGTATGGCTAGAATTTTTATCTAAATTTAATGGACGCAGTTGCTGGCAGTTTAATTTTGAGGATTCTGACTCTTTGTCTTTATTTACGGATGCAGCCGGTAGTATGGGCTACGGGGCATTCTTTAATGGTCAATGGTCGGCTGAGTTATGGCCCAGTGCTTGGCGTGTAAGCAAAGTTACTTCAAATATTGTCTTATTGGAATTATTTCCAGTTTTGGTAGCCATAGTTGTATGGGGTCATTATTTTAAGAATAGGAGAATTTTGTTGTTTACGGATAACAAAGGTGTGGTCTTTGCAATTAACACATTATCTTCAAAATGTGAATTAGTAGTTAAGATATTAAGACATTTAACTTTATGTTGTCTGAAGTTGAACATCTGGTTGAAAGCTAGCTATATAGAAGGAAAAAAGAATGATATAGCAGATTCATTATCTCGTTGTCAGTGGCGGAGGTTCAGAACGATGGCACCAGAAGCGGAGCTTTGTGGAATTCCGTGTCCTCCTCATTTATGGAATCTGATTTGGGACTAATCTATGTTAATATTCAGAGATCCTTGGCTCCAAGAACATGGGCTGATTATTCAGCTGCTTGGAAGGAGTGGGTTAATTTCTGTGTTAATGAGAACTGTAATTTCTTTCATAATGAGGTAGGTCTAGTTTTAAAATTTGTATGTAGCCTGATTAGTAGGAGGCTGTCATTTGCCTCCATTTCTAAGTCTCTGGCAGGCATCTCTTTCTTTCTTAAATTAAACAGTTGTCCGGCTATTTCTTCGCTCTTCCCAGTTAAGCAGCTTTTGAAAGGTTACCATAGGTCAGCTCCGGTTGTGGAAAGACGAAGGCCTATTTCATTAGATTTGTTGTTAAAATTATTCAATGTGTTACATTTAGTTTGTTTTAATAATTTTGAAGTGTGTTTGTTTAGAACAGCATTTGTGTTAATGTTCTTTGCAGCCTTGAGAATAAGCGAACTGGTGGCAAAGAGTAAAGTTTCAGTCCCGGGCCTTTCATTTCAGGATGTTAGTTGCAAAATTGACCATGTTTTGTTATTGTTAAAAAAATCTAAGACAGATCAATTAGGAAAAGGTCGTTTGTTTAGAATTAATCAGTTTTCGGGTTCTGTTCTTTGCCCAGTTTCTAATGTTAAACATTGGTTGTCAATCAGGCCGAGTCTTGGGGTTGCTTTCCTGATTCATCAGAATGGGGATCAGCTGTCCAGATTTCAGTTTAACTCTGTTTTAAAGAAATGTTTGAAGTCCCTGAAGTTGGAGCATTTAAAAATATCCTCCCATTCATTTAGAATAGGTGCAGCTACGGAAGCTGCACAGTTAGGAATTGATGAAGGGATTATAAAAAGAATTGGAAGGTGGGAGTCTAATAGATTTAAACTTTATGTTCGACCAGACTTGTTAGTAGTGTAATTATATATCCACAGGTAAGCGTTTTGTTGTTTGGATCCTTGGCCACTCTTTTATATTTTGGGCACAGAAGAGAGCCGCGAGAAGGTCCTATACAGAAAATTTGTCTATGGATCCGCTAGTTT